>NC_142802.1:0-178144 GCF_049724085.1 Artemia sp. Qi Xiang Cuo | reverse complement strand
GATATTCAGAATTGTACAAATACAGGATAATATCAATTTGAACCAGTTTTAAAGATATATGTTGTAAAAAATATGAAGCAATATTTTCGGTTTGTTTTAAGTTTCAACTTAGCTAATTCTTCAATCTTGCTCTTTACTTTCATAAGATAAACTTTTTTTATGACATAGCTTTTGCCAACAGTCAATAACATATTTTAAGCTAGATTTATCAATTTATCAAAAGAAAGTAAAAGTGTTCCGTTTCCTATTTCCTTCCGAAAAATTGGCCTTCCTTTAATAAACAAATAAGGAACTCAGAGTCAAGGTTGGTTCTATTTACTTGATTTTATTTATTGTAATTAAGCGATTTCGGTCCATCCCCTGTCCTTGCTCTTTATAGCATTCTTTGATAAAACTGTAGAAACGACATTCAATTATTTTTTTCGAAGTTTTAAAAAAAATATCAGAAAAAGAGATGCAAAAATACTTCCTAGCTGCAGTTCCTCATAACAATGGGAAATATGAAGGACTGTGAAAATTAAATCTAACTTTATATTATTTAATTGCTGGGAAAGTCTACAATAAGTATAAATCGTCTGCCAGAGTAGTACACATGGGAAGCCTTAGGGCTACACCCCCCCCCCCTCCACCGCAAAATTTTATATTACCTTAATTCAATAGATTCTCCTATTCTGGTAGAATTACTGGACATTATCCATGGATTAATAGTATAGAAGTAGGGCACCATACTATTGTAAGATCTACTAGTACTAGATACCTTGGTGTTATAATTGATGAAAGCCTTAGTTTTAAAGACCATATTGCATATGTTAACAGCAAATTGTCTCGTAATATTGGTATTATGCGTAAACTTAGGTATCTTTTTCCGTGTGAAATTCTGAGAATGTTGTATTTTTCTATGGTTCACCCATATCTCATTTACCGTTGTATGGTTTGGTCGAAAACATTTGTAACTCACCTCCATCCGCTCTGCGTAATACAGAATATGGCAATTAGAGTTCTTTATGGTAATCAAATTGACCTATCTGTATCGGTGAGGCATCTTTATCGTGAGTAGAAAATTCTACTGTTAGCAGGAATATGTGTATTCTATGATGCTCTGTTTATGTTTAAATATTTAGCTTCGGAGTTACCATCATGTTTTTCAGGAATGTTTAGTCTTGCGTCTACTATTCACGATCATTTGACACGATCTTCTCAGTTGGTGCGAAGACCAGCTATGGTCACGTCTAGGTCTAGGTTTTCAATTCGCCATGTTGTTCCGTTAGTTTGGGAGAGTTTGCCAGAGGATTTGAGGAAGGTTGGGGGTTTGCAGGATTTTCGTAAGTCGCTAAAGAACCATTGTTTTGATGTGTATATTTTGAATGGATTATTCCACGCCACTCAAGTTTTGTTTTTGAGGAGGGTTTAGTTGCAGCTGAATATGATTATAATTTTTTTTATTTTGTTGGGTTTTGTTTTTTGGTTGTTTGTTTTTCGGGGCGGTTTTGTTTAGCACATTTTATTTTTTGCTTGTTGTTTTTTGCCTCCTTTTCCCTCTTTTTCTTTCTCTTTTTTTTGTTTCTTGTTTCTTTTTTATTTATTAGGAGGGTTTTCTCCCGCACAAGCATTGCTTTAGGGAATCGATTATGCATATATTTTTTTTTAAATAAACACATTGTTACTTAGGCTAATGGAAATCATCAAGAGCAATGATTATTGCACCCCCCCCCTGTTTTTCGTTACTGTCTCCCAAAACAAAAGCTGCGTACGGGCCTGTCGTTTGCGTGAAAAATAGAAAAGGTCAGAAAAAATGAGATCTGATCCATGGCATGGTTAAGTGCAAACTTACGCAACCATGCATAGCTTACAAATTAGGAAAAAATGTGAACTCAAATTCTAATATAAAAGACCTCCATATTCGGTTACATAGTTTTTAATGATAGAAAGTGCCAAATAAAAAAAAGTCATTTGAGAAGAATAGCAAAAACAAGATATAACATATAGTGCTACAGATCTTAAGAATATGTTGCTTTCTTTTCAAGGCGTGGTTGTCTTTGGGAAATCAGCAAATTTCAATTTTTGAGTTTTCACGGACGAAAAGTGTTTCCAGCCCCTTCCTCAGCCTCATCAGGGCTGTATGCAGCCCTGATGTCCTCGGAACTTGAAGAGAAAATGAGTAAAGGTTCAACCTTGAAATAGAAATCGGGTGATATTTTACCACACATTTTAATAAATACTTATATTCTGGTAACATCTTTAAAAAAAGGAAAAGAATTTAAGGAATATCAAACGCCTTTTTTTTAGGAAAAGATATCAAAGAGAGAAAACTATCTAAAGATTCCTGTGCTCATAGAGTTTGCAGTAGTTGCAAAATGTCACCATCCTCTCTCCCCCGATATGGCTCCTAGGTACTTTGAGAGAAGTTGTGTGAAGGAAAATTTTACCTAGACATCAAAGTTCGGGAATATTTTATTACAAATTTGCATAAATTACATGTGTTATGGCAGGATGTTAACGAATAGAAAGGAATTTAAGGAGAATTGGATGCCTTCTTCTAGGAAAACGTAGCAAAGACAAAAAACAATAAACAATTCCTGTGCAATGCAGCTCATAAAATATAAAGTATTGATAATTTTTGACTGATTGAGAAGTAGCTGGGGTTTTGTTTTTGTTTTATAAAAGGAAGTGATTTTCACAGTAAATCCCCTGAACTCATTTCGACTTTATTTGGATTGAGTATGCTTTATGCATGCAGTATTGGCATGTTGCCAACTGGTCGAAAATAAATCATCAACATGTTGAGAAAACAGATCACTAGATGAGCGACAAAATCACAAATTTTAAGTTGCCTGTTTTCTTTTTGAATGTGGTAGAAAGGGTGTATTATTGTTTACCTAAGCTTTTGAAGAAAGTTGAGATTTTTTTCTAAAGAGTTTGGAGGCTTTTGACCTAGAGACCGAAAACACCTTCTGGTTGCTGGTAATGTTGCCCTTGTAGGTAAATATCATTCGACTGGGGACAAGGAAAGGCGCGAGTTTTATTCCATGCATCGAGCTTTATCCGGTGAACTGCTACCATGCTAACTTTATGATCCAGATCAAGATAGATAGATAATTATTCATCCACGGGAAAGGGGAAGGGTATTTTTACATGAAAACAACTTCAACCGTGGCCCACCCCCTGCGATCAGAAATTAAATTATAAAAAAAGTTTCTTCAATTGAAAGTAAGGAGCAACATCAAAACTTAAACGGGCCGAAATAGAGGCTGTTTCCAAAGATTTAGGATTCATTATAAAATTTTTTAACAAGAAATCTCTGAATAAAATATTTTTGGAGAGATGGGAGCGAGGTGTCAATTTTTGGAGGCATTATGCGCTACCTTGCGATGACTATAAATGGCTCAATGACCCTCAAGCTCCCCATTTCTCCAACATTGACAGTGTTGAGGAGAATGGGCTGGTTGGAATGTTTTTTTGAAATTGATGGTTTTTTTTAATTGTTTTTTTTTTGAATTGAGCTTCACGATTCAGTAAAGGTTTTTGTTTTTCCATGCATCAATAGGCATGAATTGCTTTCGAAAACCCGGATGAATTAGTTGAAAATAAACCTTTAACAGGAAATGTCTGAAAAGCGCGATCAGAAATTAAGAATTGTCTTGAGAGGGGAATTTTACATGGAAAAGGGGAAGGGTATTTTTACATGAAAACAACTTCAACCGTGGCTCGCCCCCCGCGATCAGAAATTAAATTATAAAAAAGTTTCTTCAACTGAAAGTAAGGACCAACATCAAAACTTAAACAGGCAGAAATAGAGGCTGTTTCCTAAGATTTAGGATTCATTATAAAAATTTTTAACAAGAAATCTCTGAATAAAGTATTTTTGGAGGGATGGGAGCGGGATATCAATTTTTGGAGGGATTATGCGCAACCTTGCGATGACTATAAATGGCTCAATGACCCTCAAGCCCCCCATTTCCCCAACATTGACAGTGTTGAGGAGAATGGGCCGGTTGGGTGGTTTTTTTGAAATTGATGGGGAGATACCAGTTGAGCCTCACGATTCAGTAATGGATTTTGTTTTTCCATGCATCAATAGGCATGAATTGCTTTCGAAAACCCGGAATAATTAGTTGAAAATAAAGTTTTAACAGGAAATGTCTGAAAAGCGCGATCAGAAATTAAGAATTTTCTTTTGAGGGGAATTTTCCACGGAAAAGGGGAAGGGTATTTTTACATGAAAACAACTTCAACCGTGGCCCACCCCCCGCGATCAGAAATTTAATTATAAAAAAAGTTTCTTCAATTGAAAGTAAGGAGCAACATCAAAACTTAAACAGGCAGAAATAGAGGCTGTTTCCAAAGATTTAGGATTCATTATAAAAATTTTTAACAAGAAATCTCTGAATAAAGTATTTTTGGAGGGATGGGAGCGAGAGATCAATTTTTGGAGGGATTATGCGCGACCTTGCGATGACTATAAATGGCTAAATGACCCTCAAGCTCCCCATTTCCCCAACAGTGACAGCGTTGAGGAGAATGGGCCGGTTGGATGGTTTTTTTTTAAATTGACGGGGAGATACCAGATGAGATTCATGATTCAGTAAAGGATTTTGTTTTTCCATGCATCAATAGGCATGAATGGCTTTCGAAAACTCGGATGAATTAGTTGAAAATAAAGTTTTAACAGGAAATTGCTGAAAAGCGCGATCAGAAATTAAGAATTGTCTTGAGAGGGGAATTTTCCATGGAAAAGGGGAAGGGTATTTTTAAGTGAAAACAACTTCAACCGTGGCCCGCCCCCCACGATCAGAAATTAAATTATAAAAAAGTTTCTTCAACTGAAAGTAAGGAGCAACATCAAAACTTAAACGGGCAGAAGTAGAGGCTGTTTCCAAAGATTTAGGATTCATTATAAAAATTTTTAACAAGAAATCTCTGAATAAAATATTTTTGGAGGGATGGGAGCAGGGTGTTAATTTTTGGAGAGATTATGAGCTACCTAGCGATGACTATAAATGGCTCAATGACCCTCAAGCTCCCCATTTGCCCAACATTGACAGTGTTGAGGAGAATGGGCCGATTGGATGTTTTTTTGAAATTGATGGGGAGATACCAGTTGAGCTTCACGATTCAGTAAAGGATTTTGTTTTTCCGTGCATCAGTAAGCATGAATTGCTTTCGAAAACCCGGATGAATTAGTTGAAAATAAAGTTTTAACAGGAAATGTCTGAAAAGCGCGATCAGAAATTAAGAACTGTCTTGAGGGGGAATTTTCCATGGAAGAGTGGAAGGGTATTTTTACGCGAAAACAACTTCAACCATGGGCCGCCCCCGCGATCAGAAATTAAATTAGTGGTCCGTTGAAATGCAAGAGTTGGAATTCCAACTCTTGCATTTCAACGGACCACTCTACAGAACATGCTTGCGCAGCCTCTTGAATTTTATTCATTCGGCAATAGTTCCTGGACATATCCTGGTATCTTTATTTTTGGATTTTCGTAAAGCTTTTGATTCTTTGACCCATTGGATTCTTCTTTGGAAATTATTGCATGCTGGTATAAGATCAAGTGCTTATTCTTGGTTTGAATCATATCTTTCTGTTAGGCGTATTTCAATTGATCTCCTTTTCTGAAGCCCTTCTGAAATTAGATTATGGTGTCCCTTAGGGATCTGTTCTTGGCCCAGTTTTATTTTCTGATTTATATTAATGATCTGATTTCGGCTGTCAAAATACCAAGCATCTAGCATGCTGTATGCTATGTCATCTTCATGTTCGTTCATGTTCCAATTCTACTTCTAATGAAGATTTTTTAGTTGCTTTTGCCAATAATTTAACTCTTTGGACCCTTGGGAAGACGAAATGTGATGTCAAGTTTAACCTTATGGCAATATTCGAGAGAGTTATTTCATGGTTTGATGCGAATTACTTGACCAAGAATGTTGGCAAGTTAAATTTTCTTATTTCTGGAATTGGTGTAGCTTTCCCTTAGCTTACACACCTTCAGGTGTCACAAGGCCCCTTGTGTAGACCAGAGAATTGGATGGTCCAGTTTCTTGGTATCCTGCTTGATGAAAACCTTTCATATAGAAACCATGTAGCAATGATTAGGGTTAAGGTCTCACGGAGCATGAATATCCTTTGAAAACTCAGACAAACATTTCCTGGATTATATTCTAAAGTTTCTTTTTTTCTGCCTTGTCCAGTCATATGTTTCGTATTACCCATTGTATGGAAGTCTACTTTTCTTTCTACACTGCAGTCACTTTCTGTCATTCATAATAAAGCACAACGTCTGGTTATGGACAACAACCGTTCCTCACTTAAGCCACTCTTCAATCTACAGTCTATTCACATTTTTTCTTGTGCTTCTTTTGTCTTTCATCAACTTCATGGTATTCTTCCAAAATCTCTTCAAAAAAACTCCTGTGTTTATTTCTGATTTAGCTCCATATAGCCTTCGTTCTTCACATGATATTTGCATTCCTCCTACCCCTACTGTGCAGTCAGATTTCCATCCCTCATTGCTTGTCAACAGGTATGGAATTCCTACCTTCTTCATTTTTTGGGATGCCACTTGTTTGGGACTTTTAAAAGGATTCTTAAGGACCGTTTAGTTAAGAATCAAACAGAATAGCGTTTTGTTTTTATTTTATTTTTTTCCCCTGAGTGTTTGTTCCATGCTGTATTCTCTGTGTTTTGGCTCCAAGGCCTCAGGTTTGTTCTTCTTTTTAATCCTATGTTATTTGGCTATTGTTTTTTTTTTTAGTTGTAGCTTATATTGTATTTTTGTTGTTGTTTGTATCCCTGGCCATGGGGACTTTAGAGGGGGAATAAGAGTGTTGTATTTCAAATCTGTATTTATTGGTGAATAATAAACTCTTTCCTATAAATAATAAACTTTACTGTATGGTTTTCATTTATTTCTATTTCCTTTTCTTCTCATTTTTGCTCTTCTTTCTGTGACTGTGAGTAAGTGATTATTTTTTTTTCTTCTCTGAGCATAAGAAATGTTGGCATAATTGTTATATGGGGTCCTTTTTTGTGCCCTAGGCGCAGCCTTTATCGTGACCTACTTTTGTAGTTTTAAATGGTTGGTAATAGCTTTTCATTTGATTTCTTTTCGTTTTTTTCTTTGTTTTCTGCATAATCTGATTGTGACCAATGGATTTTATAAGGGTATGAAGATCACCTTTTTGATTTGAGAATAACATGTAGAGAAATGAATAACGTTATGCTTTATTGGTGTTTGAGTTTTTTTCTGTAAATAAATCTTATCTGTCTATTTATCTATTTACTCTATATATGTAAATTTGTTTTTTTTCTTTTCTCTTAATAGGTAATTGGCTATTATTCTCTGAGTTTGTGATCCGTATATACTCCCCTAATTTACAGGCCAAAGAACCTTTGGGGGGACTACCACAGTGTATTATTGTATGTGTATTAATAATGAATAAATCTAATCTTATCTTAAACGAGGCTGCCACCAATATTAAATGGTGGAGGAGGTGGACCAAAGTAGTATTGGGACTCCCCCTTTGCACTCTAAACGCGAAATACCCTAAATGAATTATATGTAGTATGAATATGTCCTTATAATCGTTTCTAGATTGAGAAAAATGTTTCTTGGAAGTCTCCCTTGAATGTCTTTCTTTTCCCGCCACTTAAGATCTACGCGTTAAGAGCTGGAATGGGGGAAAAACTTCTGGTTTTACCGAATAGTGATCTTATGTACACTTTAAGAGAGTTAAGAAACTTTCTATTAATTCATAAAATGTCAAAACAATACTGACTTTGAAAAAAGAAAATGCACAATACACACCACCTCTGGAGGGAGGTTCTTTTTTATCCTGGCAAGTAGCTGCAATTCACCTAAGATCTTTAATTATGTATTTCTTAGCACATCCTCAGATAAGGTTTAAGCATCAATGGGTCTTGATTCTGGCTGAGTATTGTCTGGCACTATTGTCTTTGTAACCATCTGATCTGCCTGGATGAATCACTATCTGGTCACAATTTACAGACGCCGGATAATTAGTGAATTCTTCAAAGACGTCTTGCAAATATATGCCAAAAAGGAAAAAAATATTAAAGGAAGCTAAAAGAAGGGACAAAGATATTTAATTAATAGCTAGGGCCAGAGGTAAAACAATGAAATTAAAAGAGGGAATCATGTTAAACATATGAAAAGGACATTTATTCGATAATCAGGGCAAGGGATCTAGCACCTTCCTTTAAGATAAATGGCCAGCACCACGCCACATTAGTCAGAACCTCAAAGCACATAAAACACAAAATACCAACTTCAAAATTTTCAATAATCTTCCAGTCTTCCTTCACTGGCCTCCACTGCAGCTAGCGAACAGTTCAGGCTCAGGGTTACTTGTCATCCAAATTGTCTCTATAACGATTCGAGTCTTTTGCTCTTTAGCCGTCTCAACCAAGTTTAGGATTTTGAAGGAGTGAAACTACGAGATTAGTAGAAAATAATCGTCTAGATACAGTAATGAGATTCTCAGGCCCAGCCTGTGACGAATTCATAAATCTACCCACCCGCCAGAAAAATGAACAGATCAAACAGGATTAACTGGGTCATCACCTTATTAAGGATTTGTAGCATGATTATATAAGGATTTGTCTCGCTCTCTCGAATTTAAGTTTGAGAGAAACGAAAACTATGGTTCTGGGAAATGGAACAATGCCATGTGTTAGGAGGGACTGGCTCCTCTAGCCTCTTATCATCCGACGGTGGAAACAATTTTAAATATGAAATAAAGCATGACTTATTCCATGGCATAGTTCAATATTGCTCGTGGAAAAAAAAGAAGGTTTGCGGTAACAAGTGAGGCGAAAGGGGTAAAGATCTAACGAAACATGAATAAACATACTCTAGGTCCCACCCCAAGGGATAGTTATTGAGGGAATATATGTTGATGCCAACACAAATTAAGAATGGGGTATGGGCTATAGGGTAAGGGTCTGGGAGGAATGGATAAGCACTGGTAAAAAGTGGCGTACACATACATGTCTAGCTAGAATCACATGTCTTGATACATGGTGGGCCAGAGATCAATCTCTAGGAAATTACCGTTCACAAGAAGAATTCAGTGCTTAGCAAAAACTTGCTTTAGTGCTTTAGCTAAAACTACAAATTTAGTTTCAAATAGATTAGAGTTGTTATTCCTAGCCAATCAAGAGAGCTTGCGCGGGCAAAACTTTCAAAATTGTAATCCATATATTTACTGTAACAATATAATGGATGAGAAAAGCCAAACAATTGCTTTAGTATGCTTCACTATTATGTCTGATGTTGCATATTTGCTCAAAATGAGAAAAAAAACGATTAATGAGAAAATTAAATTTCAGTTTAAAAATGTAAACACAGATGATGAAAATAGTGGAACTTGACACATTCTGATTGGTTGTAATCGAAAATCCCGGACTTTGAGTTCTAGAGTCTAGAACTGGATGCTTAGCTGTGACTTGTCTAGCCAAGCACCAAATTTTAACTGTTCCAAAATCCGTTCTAGCTCATTTCATTATAGCTTTCCAATAATCTCTAGTTTTTCCAAGAGGACAAAGACTCCTCCTTCTCCCTAAGCTCTTTTCTCATCCCGTGGTTTTGAGCTAACAGACGGAACTTTCCCAAATTATTATTATTATTATTATTATTTATTGGATAACCCGTCATAAAAAAAGGAAAAGACGGAGCAATAAGCAAAAAAAAAAAAAAGCAATACACATAAACTTAGGAGTTATACATGTGGTTTTTAGTGACGAACGCTGGAGCAAAGATCTAAATCAGCACTTAGAACAAATTACACAAAACGAGAAAGAAAAACACAATTATACACTGCTCTGTAGGTACGCGAGATGTTTCTTTTCGTTTTTTTTAGGCTCCTAAATACTGAACAAACATAAATAATATGAACATCATTGCATCAAGGCGTAATTTGTAAAAAAAAAAAAAACAAACAATCAACATTTAATTAAAAAATATATACTGTAGATAATCATATTAACTAGTGTAAATATGACAAGGCACGTTAAAAACAGTTAAACGACACTTGCGCCTACTGGTCTTGAACTCAGATCACTCTCAACAAATGATTCATTTACTCCGATATACATAAATAACAAAACAAGGAAATTATTCAATCAGGGATCCTTTTACAACGTTACTGAAAGCAATATGCATAAAAGAACCGACAATTAATAAACAACTCTATTACTAGTAATATATGCAATATATTATAAAAAAAAATGACACCAAAATTGAGAATAACCAGCGTCACTTAAATTGGACTCATACCAAAAGAGACTAAATCATCAGTCAGTTTAAAAACTGCAACAATTACACTAAGTACGAAAAAAAACCCTTAAAAAAAAAAAAAAAAACACAACAAATACATCTTAACTAATGGGCCAATACTTACGACCAGGGATGATTCAACTTCATTAAAAGGGAATTATAAGCACGAATTTGCTTTTCCACAGCTATAATGAGGTCAGCAATGCTGAATTTTCTAATCAGATAAGAACTGCCTGTCCAAGAGGAAAAACGTAAAAGATATTTTGCGAACCAGAAGAAAACTGATCAAATTTTTGACTTGTCAGAATTTGTGAGCATTTTCCAAAACGGCGATATGTACAAATGATGTGGTAGAGCGACAGAGTTAAAAAGTTTCGAGAGAAGATGGCGGTTGGACCGTAAATTATTAGTTACAAAAGAAGCATATGATAACCCAACTCTACGCTCAATGTGAGCAATTAATAGTTGTCACGTGTGCATTACTGACGAACCGATGGGAAGACCGAGGTAGGTGATAGGATCTACTTGTTTAATCCTACTATTTCCGAGAGCAATAGCCCTAGGCGACACTTGCTTCCAGTTGAAGAATACAACTTCGGACTTTTCAGCATTGAACTAAGACCTAGTTTTGCATACTCAGATTGTAGTATTGCGAAAATCTCGCTCATGCGCTGGATAGTATGGCTCACATTCAGAATGTCGTCTGCATAACATACAAGAGATAAATCAAGACCGCCAAAGATGAAAGATGTGGGAACAGCTGACTGTATATCAAGAACTCCATTATTGAAGAGTGAAGGGGAAGAAACAGCACCTTGACGGGTACCTTTTTCAACATTAACAAAAATATTACGGGTTGATGCGTAGACTTGAGAGCCGTCGGCTTTACCTAATGATTAAACTATTAGGCGAACAATAAGATAAGAATATATGTCTCGATGAGCTCTGATATATGAAGGGCTCACTCCGTGTTTTGCTGCATAGAATAGCATAGCGGGGTGAATGAGAGAATCAAACGCTTTACGAACATCATGCCCGGCCAACACGAGATTGATGCATCAGCATCGATCAATGCGTTCGCGACAACTGACAAAGCGTGGGCACAACCGAAACGTGGCTGGAATCCAAATTGGTTAGGTGGAGCATAGCATTTTGCGTTCAGTTGGTCAATGAATAGAAGTTCAAAACGCTTACAGAAGGTAGTAGCCACTGTTATGGGGCGGAAGGACAAGCACTGGGTTGCGAGTTTACCTATCTTTGGAATTGGAGTGAGATCTCCGATTGAGAAAGAAGACTGTACAACTCCTCGGGTAACAATCATCTGCATCAAAAGAGCAATATGGTTTACCAGCAGCTCGCTTCCATGTAGAATATGAAGAGGGCTTATTTTATCGATGCCAGAAGATTTCTTACGCTTTAGGCGTCGGATTGCTCGCAGTACAGAATCAGATGAAAAAAAATTGTCGGTTGGACACCTAGACAGAAATTTATCAAGCTTTTCTTCATATTCAGACTGTAGGGTGGCATCTGGTGGGGAGAATTCAGCAGAGAAGTATGAATTCCATTCGGAATCAAGAATAACTTGAGCAGATAGGTGGGCGCTAGGATGATCTCTTGATACATTTCTTCAGAAGGAAGGTTGGGACAGAGAAGCTTGCTGGGCTGTCTCTTCAACTATCTTGTTCATGTGGATAGATAGTTCTCTTGCAAACTTTCTTTTGGTAGAAAGACAAATGTCAAAAACCCAGCCAGAGCGAGGACGGCCGCACTGGAGCCACAAATGGTACCAAAATTTGGATTTTCTCCAAGCTTCAACTAGGCTCAGATTACTGGACCAATGCTTCGTGACACCCCAACGTATACGTATAAGAGGTATACTGGCTTTTTCGGCGCATCACAGGGCATGGTAAATTTGTGCAAGATAGATATCTAGCAACATCCGTATTTCATTTGCATCAGCTTGCAGATTTTCCATGAGCAGCTGGAGCGGAACATGAATTGTATGTAGGACAGAATTAGTTACTGCAGCAAAAAGGTCATCTTGGATATTTTCCCAATCCCTGTAAAATTGGGCATGGGGCTGATGTGGTTGTGTAGTGGGAGTAGACTGAGCAGAGGAAAAATAAATAGATGCAGATATTGGAAGGTGGTCTGATAGTTGGAAATCAGTAACGACGTGAACAGGAGACACTTGGAGATTTATAGAAGAAACAGGATGGTCAAGGTTCGATACGTGACTTGAATGGTGTGTGTAAGTGTAATCAAGACCTTTCGGCAATATCCTAAGCCAATCGTCAAAAATACCAGACAAAATAGAAGTACGCAATAACGAGGCGTCAGTTAAATTACAGTTAAAATCTCCTACAATAATACAACACTTACCTAACAGGTGAATCTTTGAAAGGCAAGACCCTAGTTTCTCACACGCAAAAGTATATAAAAATTCCGATCGGTCATTGCGATAATCTGTTGGGAGATAGACGTTTAAAATAACATACTCTTTTACACGGACAGCAAGAAAAAAATCACATGAATCAAAAATACTCGACCGGCACGAGGTCCTAACAAGCATCGCAATACCACCCGAGGGGCGGCCACTAAAAGCGTTTTCGGTTCATGTTATTTATTGATAGTGATTTGTGTTAGTTCTACGCTGGGGATATTGTTTGACTTTATTTCTACTCATTTTTGGTTAAATGGAGCTCTTTTACTTTCGTTTAAAAAAAAAACTTATTTTGTGGAAAAAGTTTTTGAGATTAATCTAGTCAAAAGACCATAGGCACATGAGGACTGGCTCAGTACTCAAATCAATGAGTTTTGAATTCATAGAAAGGGATGTTCTTGACTCTTGGTATTTGTGCAACACTACTACTCCTACGCCTTCTAACACTGACTGCAGCACCAAGCCACCGGAGGCAAACATAGCTACACATGCTCCTATTCAATCACAATCCATTTAAAGCCAACCTCTTTAAGTCCTCCTTAGAAGCTTCAATTTCCCTTAAATCCTTCCTCACGACCTTCTCCTGTCTCATTCAGGGATAATATGCTTTTCTTTTAGCCTTAGATAGTTGGCCGAAAGGACGATCTTTGGCAATCGGTCATCCTTCATCAGCAGAATGTGTCCTAGCCATCTCAATATTTCTCTCCTTATAGTCATATAAAGCGGGATAGAACCTTATTGTTCACACAGCCTACTGTTTTAAATACGGTTAGTCAGACGAGCATCCAAAAGGATCCGTAGACAATTCCTCTGAAATATAACTAACAAATCCTCCTCCAACTTTTGGAGTACCTACGTTTGAACACACTTGGCCATTGTAATCACTGTAACTTCTAATATTCTAATCTTGGGTGGCAGACTAATCTTCCTATTATTTTCAATTCTTTTCAACTGTGGAAAAACACCTTGGCCTTGACTATTCCACTTTTAACATGCTAACTTCATTTGTCATCTTTACTAATAATAATACCTAGGTAAGTGAAGCTATTGACTTAATTGATTTTTTTCTACGCAAAATCGTCTCTTCACCTTCCCTTATTCCCAGTCTAAGCGGATTAGTCTTTTTAATTTTAATTTTCAAGTCTATTCTTGCGACTTGAGCTCACAAAACCTCCAATTGATCATTCATTTTGCTAATATTTTCATCTAGAATATTCAGATCATCAGAATAATCTAAGTCTTGGAAATTTTTTCCTTCCTATTTGAGATTCAATGCTTTCCAATAGCCTTTGTTGCGCTCCTTAGGACCAAGTCAGAGGCAACGTTAAAAAATGCTATAGTAAAGCCAATAAGACTTCAATGATTTATATTAAATTTTTTTTCCCAGATGGACTTCATATGGATGGGGTGGTCTTATAAACTTTGGAGCGGGTTCATTACATTGGAAATCGGAAGATATAGTGTCCTTTTTAAAATTCAAAAGTGACCGGAGGGCAATAATCCCCCCATACCCTCTTTTTCTCAAATGCATCTGTTGGGGCCCTTGTCTTTTTTTTGTTCTCTTATAGGTACAATATATATTTAAAAATTAAACTCTTGTTGTCAAGGTGATAATTTGGCAAGAGAGAAGAAATTGGTTTGGGAATCTATTTTTATCTAGCTAACTCCGGCCATTCAAATATAATTTATGAGTAAAGCAAGTTGAATTTGGAGCTACAATACATTCAATTAGCCTGTATCTACACTGGGGAACACCAGAGGCAAGTAGAATAAGGGGTTATATTTTGCCCACTCTATGTTCCATCCTGTGTATTTCCACCACTTTACGTTCCCTGACACCTTTCCATGGCAGATTACCAGACTAATTAATGCTATTGATGTCAATTGCATATGGAATTAAACAAAACCTACCAGACAGGTTTCCGGGCGAACCAGGTTTCTGGGCTAATAGGTGTATGGAAATACTGTGGGTACACCATATACGGCAACCTAAATGGAATTTGAGGGTCGATAGAGTGAAATTATGTCATTATTCTAGTTTTTTTTCTAAACCTGTATTGCCTATAGCTTAATATATTCAAATATTTTTTGATATCTCTAATAGTGTATGTGTCTTCCGTGTCAGAAAACCAGTGGTAAATCCCGTATCAGAAAACCGGTGTGTCTTGTTTAGCTGCCAATATATATCAATTATTTTTTTGTATATATTCAGGTTTCAGATTATAATTTTCTACAGTTTGAATAGTTCATTCAATCTACTAGTATCAATGTTTTTTGCAATCATTTACATAGATATGGAATATTCTAAGCGACTTCTGGTGAGTAAAAAATTTTCTCATTATTATAATAAAAAAAAGAAATTTATTTTTTTCGTCTCGTCATTAAGTTAGGGAAGAATTTCCTTTACCTTCCTTTCTTACGCTTTTTTCACCGTGTTGTTAGCTCTTTTAAAAAACATTTCGCTAAATATTTAAAAACAGGATCAGTCAATTTCGCTTTAATAAAAAGAAATCTATTTTTTTTGTCTCGTCATTAAGTTAAGGAAGAATTTCCTTCCTTACGCTTTTTTTTCACTGTGTTGTTAGCTCTTTTAAAAATCATTTCGCTAAATATTTAAAAACAGGATCAGTCTATTTCGCTATAATAAAAAAAAATCTTTTTTTTGTCTCGTCATTAAGTTAAGGAAGAATTTCCTTAATTACGCTTTTTTTTCACTGTGATGTTAGCTCTTTTAAAAAGCATTTCGCTAAATATTTAAAACAGGATCAATCAGTTTCGCTATAATAAAAAGAAATCTATTGTTTGTCTCGCCATTAAGTTAAGGAAGAATTTCCTTCCTTACGCTTTTTTTTTCACCGTGTTGTTAGCTCTTTTAAAAAAAAATTTCGCTAAATATTTAAAACAGGATCAATCAGTTTCGCTATAATAAAAAGAAATCTATTTTTTGTCTCGTCATTAAGTTAAGGAAGAACTTCCTTCCTTACGCTTTTTTTTCACTGTGTTGTTAGCTCTTTTAAAAAGCATTTCGCTAAATATTTAAAAACAAGATCAGTCAATTTCGCTATAATAAAAAGAAATCTATTTTTTTTGTCTCGTCATTAAGTTAAGGAAGAATTTCCTTCCTTACGCTTTTTTTCACTGTGTTGTTAGTAAGTTAAGGAAGAATTTCCTTCCTTAGGTTTTGTTTCTTTTTTTTTTCACCGTGTTGTTACCTCTTTTAAAAAGCTTTCTTCTTTTAAATATTAAACAGTCCATGTATTTCAATTTTAGTAAATATTCAAAAAAGAGAGGCATTTTCACTTTGATTTTAGCTTTTTGTATATGAAAAATTAAAATAGAATTTCCATATTAGTTTAAACAGACATGAAAGGTCTGTGTTACGATCATAATTCTTTAGTTTTAGTTATTTTGTTCAAAATGTGGCTTTTCACATTATCAAAAAATAGTTTCCACTCTAAAAGTATCAGTGTCTAATTCTCTTAACAATACAGCAATTTCCAAACAGGCGTTATCTGAAATTATTAATAATATATATATTGAAGGATAGCGACAAGGGTCTCCTTGACAAATAGATTCTTTTTAGGGTCAAATTACAGGTTAGTAAAGCCGTCGGACTTCAGGTCTAAACTTAAGGATGGAATTATAGGTGGGACCTACAATTTATTCACCGGTAATTTTAAACTATGTTATTTTAGGAGAAAATTCTTAGTACTTTCCATAGCTTAGTGGGTAATATCTTGGCTCATTGTCATAAATTGAGAATTGAACTAGCTAATTAAATTACGTCATTTTTCAACTTTTGGGGGTTTGATATTGAAGGGGGTATTACTCTCCCGTAAGCTAAATAATTTGAAAACTGAAAATGATTTTTATTTTAGAACGATGTTGATCAATCATCACAGCAAAAACGGGCAAAATTGAATAATATCACATCGATGCGAGCTGCAAGACCATCAGTCATCAGATTTGCTAGTCCCAATACACGTTCGATGGACCAGCCAGGAGTCTCTATGCAACCTGGCAGGGAATTCAAGTCAGCCTCATCTGATCAAGATGGAGGGAACGCTCCTCTTCATGCCTTGCCAGGGACTTCTGATGTACAAGTGCAGCCAGAATTTGTAAGTGTATATATTTTTTTTTTGTCTTTTCCGTATTTTTCAAAAATAAAGTAGCAAATAGCTTATCATAGATTTTTAAAACTTTACCTGTAATTTCTCTTTTAAGCAAGATGTTTTCTAATGCAAAAAACCCATTATTTCATTAAACAACTTCTATATATAAACAAATTACTATTTCATTGTTGACAGTTGAACAACCGCTCTTAAACTAGGTTATCTTTTGTGTGTATCCGGTTCTTATCAAATGTCCCGTCGAGAAGGTTGAATTTTAATCCTACAGGTATAAATTCGAGTGTTAATCATTCGTTACAAAAGTGCGTTTCAAACGACTGGATGTTTATCTTCGATAAGATATTAACACGAGAAAAAAGGATTCTTAAAAGATGATTTTAAAAGATGTTTTCGAAAAGAATTTGAGGCTGAAAAACTAGGGTCGTTATAATACACAAGTTCTATTTGAACGGTATTGTGAAGTCCTCTACCCCAACTCGAAAGAGCTCCAATCCTTCTACTCCAAAGGAAGCTCTCAGCCCCCAAAGGTCCCCCCCCTGTGTGAGCGGTACGTGTGCCCCTTTTTTTTCTGTATATCCGATAATTCCAATGCTTCACTACATATCAACTGAATTGTATTTTAACCCGTCAAAAATTATGAGAAAATTAAGAATTTTTGAAGTAGAAATTCAAACATCGCATAATTTGTTTCCGCAGCACGTTTCTATCTGACTTCAGCGCATTTCTACCTGATGTTGTTTCCGCAGCACGTTATAGGCTAATGGAATATAGGCTAAGGGGTTAGAAACACAATTTCAACCTGTAAGAATATTTCGGCGTGTGTGTGTGTGTGCGTGTGTGTGTGTGTGTGTGTGTGAGTGTGTTTGTGTGTGTGTGTCAGTGTGTGTGTGTATGTGTGCGAATGTGTGTGTGTCAGTGTGTGTGTGTGTGTGCGTGTTTGTGTGTGTGTGTCAGTGTGTGTGTCAGTGTGTTATTAACAAAATTTTTAACTTATTATAAATTGTTTGATAAAAAAAAAAGTGTGTTGTAATTGTGATAAAACTTTCGTCAAAGAAAAAAAAACTTAATCCCTTAATTTTCTATTTTCAGGGGGAAGCTATGAAAAATTCTGCCTTCCCTGGCCTGGGACTTCAAAGTTTCATAGGTAATTGTCCCCTCTTGCTGGATGATGATAGTGAAGGTACGTTATTTGATATCCCCCAGGATTTTCAATTTACAGCTGAAGAAATGGACAGTCTTATGCAAATTGTTGGGTCTATTTCTTCCAGGGACACTTTTAACAATAACTTCACAATAGGTGAATTAGATCCTGTAAAAACTGGTACAGGACATGAAAATAGTGCTATGTCCTCGGAATTACGTGCACTTTATTTGTTGGAATCTGCTCTAAGTCATCTACAAACGTATAGGGTAGATTTTAACCCTCCCGGGGAAAACGGGGGCATTATTTTAACAGACCCCGTGAATATTCTCCGTAGCTACATCGACAGAATTCGAGCAAAAATTGAGATTCAGATTCAGAAATGGGGGGGTCAAGGGGGGGGGGTTAAAGCATCGGTTAATCAAGAAGTTTATTTAAAAAAGGGGACATATGGGGAAATTTTTTATTTTAATTTTTGAACTGGCAACCAGACTTTTTACCCTGGTCTAAATGAATTTGAGGATAACTTTTTTAACTGGTTAAATAAACTAATATCAACTTTGGATACGTTTAATGAGAGAGGGAGTGGGTCCACCATTTTATACATTGAACACATGGATCTGAATCTCAGTAGATTTAAAAAAACTTCATTTTAAGAGGGGCGGGTAATCTAAAAATAAAATGTCACCCAGATTTGTCGGCTTCAGGAGGGGGTCAGTGTTTCTATTTTGAAACGGGTCTGCAATGCTTTAAATATGCATTTTTAGCAGAAGCCCATAAAACATTATGTAATGAGTCAACAATGAAAAATCTCAATGGACTTGCTCGTAACAGTGGAAAAAATTTCCCTAAAGTAAATTTTGATTGTTTAGAAGGAAAGTATCCGGTGTCCTTTAAAGAAATAAGCATATTCGAAAAAGCAAATGAAAATCTTGGGGTGGGGGTGGTTGTTCTCCAGTATGACACTGAATTTGTAGATGGGGGAAAAAAACCAAATAAAAAAGGAGTTTTGTATTCAGTGAGGACACCGATGGTGGATAATGTTAAAAATTGGGTATGGGTTATTTACGAGCCTCCCAAAGATGTAAATTCTTATGGTCATTTTTTCCCCGTTACAGCAATAAGTCGACTCTTATCTCAAGGTGTTCAGAAAGGAGAACGTCTCTATTGCCCCTTGTGCCTTTCCCAATTTCGAAATGAAAAAGCAGTCTCAGATCACATGAACCATTGCAAAATTCATGGGAATCAACGAATAGAAATGCCGGCAGAAGGCAAAGGTACTTTACAATTTAGAAATTTCCAAAATTCCCTTCTACAAGTTGATAAAATATCTTTAGATTGTGAAACAAGACTGGTTGAGGTATCAGATCCATCAAAGCCAAATATCGTCAAGGAGCAAAAACTAGTTTCATGTTCCTATGCGCACGCCCGTCGCGATTCAAACTGTAAAATACGATCCGAAGTGTTTTTTTTTTCTATGGAGGAGGAATGTCGTATGAAAAAGCTTTTAATATCTTTAATAAGAACGGTAAATACCACATTTTCACGATTGCGTCACACCGACTATCCAATGACATTGTCAGATAAAGAGCAACTGGCGTTAGAAAAGGGGACAATTTGCTGGGTTTGTAGGGATGCTCTTGCCCCAAAAGACGCGGCCCAGGACCACAACCACCTTATTGACCCAAATTCAACGGAAAAAAGTAACTTTCGAGGATGGGCTCACAATTCATGTAATTTAAAAATTAAACAGCAACTTTTTCTTCCAGTTTTTATACATTATGCTAACTACGATCTAAAGTATTTGCTACCAGCATTGGCGCATCTTCAAAGAAATGGAACAGTAGATGATACATGGGGGATAGACAGCTTTACCTATAAAATCATATCTAAATCATCGGAAAAGCTGCTTGTTTTGGAATTTATGTGGAAATTTGTTGAAGGCGGCGTTGAGTACATGAGTAAAATTTCGCTTTTTAGATTAATACAGTTTTTTCCCCAAATCGTACAGCAAATCAATTAAAATGCAGAAAAAAACGACAATGGCTGCAACTGTTTCCCCCTTCTCAAGCTACAATCTTCATCTAATTTAAAGTGTTTGTTAACGGCCAAGAGCTCACATCCAAATAATCATTAGTGTTCCATGTTGAGATTCGCCGAGGAAACTATTTCTCCAATTGAATCGTTTTACAACGGTCTACACGATCGTAGTTGCACCCCCGAGGAATGCAGTTTTGCTAAAAAAGTTTGGGCAGAGAGGGTGTAAAAATGGGTTTGACTACTGCAAGCTGTATTTGTCAAGTGACGTGTTAACTCTGTTAGACATTATGTGCAAAAATACGGACAAAATTCATGAGGAATTTAATCTTGATTTGGGCTATTATTTTTCATCTCCTCATCTAGTGATGGACCTCATCCTAAAAATTAGTGGGGAAAAAATTGGGCTAATCACAGACATCGATCAGCATCTGTTCATCGAAAGGTCAATGAGGGGTGGTTTTATTTTTCGTGGAGATCGTATCTTGGAAACTGATAAAACATGAGGGAGGACAGGGAAAAAATCGGATGTAATTTTCCTTGATATGAATTCTCTCTACCCCTCGGCCATTTCCCAATATGCGCTACCTTGCGGTTACTATAAACGGCTCAATGACCCTCAAGCTCCCCATTTCCCCAACATTAACAGTGTTGAGGAGAATGGGCCGGTTGGATGGTTTTTGGAAATTGAAGGAGAGATACCAGTCGAGCTTCACGATTCAGTAAAGGATTTTGTTTTCCAATGTATCAATAAACATGTGACTAGGGACTATTTGATTACCCGCACTATTTATTTATTCGATTTAGACGGATTGCATTTGACAACTCCAAAACAAAAACTTATTGCTGATCTTCTTCCAAAAAAAAACATAGTTGTACATCATGTAGCTTTAAAATGGATGTGCAACAACGGTTTCAACGTCACAAAGTTTCACAGAGCACTCCAGTTTAGTCAAAAACCTTATCTGAAAATGTTTGTTGACACCTTTGTCAACAAACGTTCTGCAGCGCAGACGAAAGCCGAAAAAGAAATTTATACACTCATTTTGAATTCGGCTTTCGGCAAAATGTGTGAGAGTGTTCGCAATAGGAATTGTTTTGACGTCGTGACAGATCCCGAACAATGTGCTCGAATTATTGCCGATCCAAATTACACTTCCTTCACAATCATTGGCCCGGACATGGTACTATATTGAATAGGAAAAAATACGCATTGTCTTGAATAAAAATATTGCTGCAGGCAGTGCGATCTTGGAGATCTCTAAAAAGCTCATGTTGGAATTCTACTACAATGTGGCTAGGGTACAGTGGCCGGAAAAGGGGCAAGTAGAGGTCTGCTACGGGGACACGGATTCTCTACTGTTAAAAGTAAAAACCCCTAATCTAATTGATGATTTGGTGCACGGTGAAATTATCAGCTCACGGATAGACTACACCAATTGGAGTAGTCTTTACCCAGAGCTAGTGAAACGTCGGGCACCCAATCAGCTTTTATTTTTTAAATCTGAAACGGTAAGCGACATGATTTCCCGTGGTATGTTTGTAGGTCCGAAGGTGTACTATATACAGACACACGACGAGGAAATCAAGAAATTTTGCAAAGGAGTACCCACACGCTATGTGGATAAGAATTTCGATATGGACATTTATAGGAATTGTATTGTTGAAAATACAATTCCACGAGCCAAATTGCTGGCGATTCGTTCTCTCAAATACAGGAACTTTACTGTAAATGTAGAAAAAATTGCCATGAGTACCATCTTCGACAAGGTCTATGTTTGTCAAGATGGTGTGACTACCCTCTCCCTTGGACACCATTTAACTTCAGACCGGGCCGAATGTGTTATCCATAGGGAAAGTCTCGGTTTAAATAAGGTCCTGTAAATTATTTCCTAAAACCTTTGGGGGGGGGGGGGGCTCGCGGTCTTTGGGGGGGGGGGCCTCGCGGCCCGGGGGGGGGGCTGCCGCCAGCGCGGGGGGCGCACCGCCACTATCATAGTTATCTTTTTTACTTAGAGTAGATTTTTTTTGTAAATGTTTCATTAAAAAAAAAAGTGATATTTTTTTTCAAGTGCTTTAATCTAATGTTGTATTTTTCTCTATAAATAAACAAAAAAAAGTTAATTTATTTAAGTGTTTTTTCTCTGTGTGCCAATATAAATGTTGTATTTTTATTATAAATAAATTAAAAAAAAAGTGTATTTTTCATGTTTAATGTGCTTTTTTCAATGTATTTTTACTTTTTTTCTATGCATATAATAAAAGAAAATTTGATTTTTAATCGTCTTCTTCTTCTTCTTCTTCTTGAACAGAGTAGTAGTAGTAGTAGTAGTAGTAGTAGTAGTAGGGAAATTATTTAGTCATTAGACAATTATGGTCTACAGTTAGTTGTCCAGGTGAACTGTTGAAGGGAACATGTATGAATTTAAAACACCATTCAGATCGTTTCTGTGTGGACCGTCAATGTCGGGCAAAACAACACTCTTAACTAAAATAATTAAAAATTGCGATAAAATGTTTGTGGAAAAGCCGAAAAAAATCTACTATTGTTACAGTATTTGGCAGGAGACATACGATAAAATAAAAGCAATTGCTGCCACCACCATGGGATTGGTGCAGATACAGTTCATACAGGGACTCGATGTTTTCAGCATTATTGAACCAAACTCTTGGCTGATCATTGATGATCTGGCTGAACCTATTGAACAATGGTCCCAGCAAATGCTGCAATTGTTCACTGTTCACTCCCATCATGAACAAATTTCCGTTTCTCTGGCTCTAAACAATCTCTTTCATCAGAGCAAATGTATGCGAACACTTGCTTTGAACTGCACCTACTATATCATCTACAGAGTTGTTCGTGATTCTCGCTCGCTAATAAACCTCAATAAACAAATCTATCCAGGTGCCCCTAAATTTCTGCTTTCGGCATACAATCAGGCAACTAATAAACCCCACGGTTATATCCTATTGGATCTTAATCAAAATAAACCCGAGGATCTGCGTGTAGTCACAGATATTTTCGACAATGAAATTACAGTATATCTCCCTGTGAACACTAAAAAGACCTATTAGTCGCTATCATGACACTGAACAAACTACATGAAAATAGACATTTGTTTTCAGTTCTAAGCACTTCAAAACCTCCGCTGAGGAAAGCAATACCCAAACACGGTATTGACGATGATTTCATTAATCTTATATCCTAACTTTGTTTAAATTTGACCGAGGGTAATGTTCAACTGCCAGAAGTAGTTAAGCAAAAGGCAAAGCAACATCGTTCCATTGTACGTACATTGGCCTCTAAAAAGAAAGGAAATAATTTTAAAAACAAACGACTTCTTCAGGCGGGCGGTAGCTTTTTCACACTTTTACTTCCAATAATTGCAGTACTTGTAAACAGTTTTCTCTAGTTAGAATGGCAAAACCCTATAAATTGACTCCAATTGAACTCCCTCTCTAACCAGTGGAAAACTTTGAGAACAATCTGAGTAAATTCCTTGATAATGAAAATATTGAGGATGATAAAAACTGCTTTTACTTCAAGATGCACTTCGCCGAGTGGACAAACACAAGTCCTATCGATCGAAGCCCACTGCTGCTGCTGGTATTGATCCCAAAAAGGAATCATCTTCTCAAGAGTCTGCTGCTGCTGTTGCTGGAACACAATTAAAGAAGGAGTATTGGTATTAAATTTTTTTTAAATTTGTAAATATAAGCCCCAACAATTATCGTCAAAAAATAACACGACTCCTAACCTATCTCTTGGAAAGTGTTCAAGATCACATTCAAGTTGAGAGTAATTGGAAAGGGATTATAATTCAAGACAAGAGCTATAATCTACTTGATTTAATCTATGACATGGTTACAAATCGTAAAGGACTATTATCATTTGACGCTCATCTATACAACTTTCTAAATACATTAAACTTCCCCAAAAGTCTTATTGGCAATAGACAAATTCTAAAAAAATTAAATGAACAAGCATCATCATCATCATCAACAACATTGACACCATTAAAATATGAAGAAGAAGAAGAAGATTTTAAACCAATTTTGGAAAATACTAGCACACCACTGATAGCTAGACAAAAGCGAAGACATGTCAAGTCAAATTCACCATTACCTCCATCATCACCACCAACAACCGGCATAGAAAAGGGTAGCGGACATTGCACAATTTGTTTACGTTCAAAATGGTTGAAGTTCTGAAAGATGTTTATGAAAATATTGGTGAGGCGGCGAGTTTAAGTTCCCCCACCACTCTTTCCAAAGTCAATGGTGTTCGAACTAAAAGTGTACAAGACTATCTACAAAATGAACCAAGTTACACTCTGCATAGAAATCATAGAGATCGTGCCAATCAATATCGAAAAACTAAAGCCTTTTACCCATTGTATATAATGCAAGCAGATCTCCTGACTCTAGATGAGCTTCAAAGACGTCACAATACACCGTACAAGTACATTCTACTTACAATCAGTGTTTTTAGTCGCTATGCATATGCAATTCCATTGCGATCAAAGAGAGGTGTTGAAGTTGCTCAGGCCTTTGAAAGTATTCTCGAACAGGATTCATATAAAAAAATTCAAACGGATCGCGGTAGTGAATTTGTTAATCCCCATGTTGCAAAAATACCAGAGAAATATAGCAATATAATCAACGACCTCATCGATCATTGTCCAACTCTACGCCAACGGAAGTTCATCATTCTGATCATGATACAATTGACACCTTTCTTAAACAGTATTCCAGTAAAACGATTGTCAATAACAACAATAAATTCAATGTTGGTGATACTGTTTGAATTAATAGAGAAACTAATGTTTTTGAAAAGAAAAATTACTTATGGTCCATTGAACTTTTTAAAGTGGCAAAAATCCTAGACACTAAACACATAACTAATCGCCTGCGTGATAACAAAGATGAAGAGATTCTCGGTGGCTTTTATGACTATGAACTGCAAAAAGTTAAAAATGCTAGTGAAATCTACCAAATTGAAAAGATATTAAAGACTCGTACTCGCGGTTGTTAGAAACAGTTACTTGTTCATTGGCTAGGATACAACTCTGATTTTGATTCTTGGATCGGTGTTGAAGATATTGACAATGCTCCATCATGTCTATGTAAATTTCATGTAAAACGTTTTCATTCATATTTACAATGACTTGAATACGACAAGTGATTTTTAAAAAAAACTCTCCCCCGTCGTCAAATTTGACGGTCCGTATGAAGTGGGTCCTTTCGACTATATTCTCAAAAATACCTATGACATCCTGAGAAAGGATCGTGTGTATGATATAAAAGTTATACCATTCGATTGGACTATGAATGGGTTGGGCTATGTAGACTATGACTGGGTTGAAACACTTAAAGCTAATGATCATCCTCTTCTCAATTTGAAATATATTGAATATGGTAATATGGAGTACTTTTCTCGAAAAACCAATAGAGAAATCTCGTATCGTAGGAATTGTACAGACCAGTTTACATTGTCCTCTGTATTTGACAAGATTTACCTTTCATACTTTGCTTACGATCACGCTAACATTATCAATGGCATTCCGAGAGATACTCATGGCCATAAACAGACTATGATCAATGGGAAAAATTCTGGACTTGTTTACGGGATGAATCAAGTTATTTCTGCTGATTATCCACCTGGTTTTGCCTCGGACTCTTACATATTTCTCTATGCATCCTTTGTGGAAACGTCGAGAGTCGGTAATTCGAATGCCCCCCTCCTATGTGTTCTTGAACGAAAAACAACTCATGAACTTGTTCATCACTATAATGTAAAGCATCTTCAGTATGTTCCTGTAAAAACTTCGTATTTGGAACTCTGCCTGTTAACAATAAGAAATTAAGAGGGCGAACTTGCCGAAATAGCCAAAAGCATAGCAGCGATTATAAGTCTTTTTTGAGTCACTATCAACGATAGTAAACTCACCTAGAATAAGAAATAGGAGAATTTAATTCGTTCACCCCGAGCTTGATTGTTACGTTGGTACTCTGAGTCCACGTCAAATAGGCAATGGATTGGACTACTACAAGGGGCGTACTACAATGTCTGGCTATGGTCTTGGTAGCTGTTTTGCTAGGCTATTTCGTTCATCACTACCCCTTGCCAGAAAATATCTTGTACCTGATTCATCGAATTTTGCTGCCTCCACACTACACGACTGGGGGTTGGGTAAAAATTTAAAAGAGAGTGTTACGGAAAATATTAGATCTTCAGCATGAGCCCTTGGTGAGCAACTAAAATCTCGACAAAATGTGGAGGGATTGAAAAGGATGCGTTCGCGTCATTCACTCATCAGTCTCCACCCAGGCGGGAAGCGAAGGACATGAACAAGGACTTTGAGGAATAAAACAACGAAGGCCAAAAAGCAGAAGAAGAAGAAAAAGATTGTTAGATCAAAGAAGGAGTTCTTCTCTTAAGATGACTTACCTCCCTTACAAGTAATAACTTCCGTCAATTAGCTGCTCATTGAATATATTCAATACTGAAAATGTTTATGTCTGTGTCAAGTATGGGTACTATGAACAATTTCATCCCCAACAACCCCTCTCGGAAAATATACACTTTCAAATATTTTCTAATTAAGACTATTTCATTGATTTGTCATCAACATTTATTGACTTAAATGTTGTGGTGAAGAAAAAGTCAGATAATAAAACTCCAAATGCCGGCGATGGTCTCTCCTATGAAAACTGTATTCTACACAACCTATTCAAACAAATTAATGTATTTATTAATGGAACATTGGTGAGCACTAGCAATAATTTATCAAACTATGCAAGCTACATACAATTTATGATGATGACGCCAAAGGCATACAAGGAGTTGAGAGGACAATCATTGGGCTATGGATATCGATCAGGTGTTGATACTGAAGGTGAGCTGACTACTGCAGTGACCCTGGAGTATCATCCAGTTGGAAAATTAGAGCTAGATATAATCAATATTTCCCCATAGCTACCCCCCAATGTCAAAATTGACATAAGGTTACAGATGGCACCATCAAATTTCATTTTGAGAAAATCACTTTCTGCAGCTCCTGATGCAAATGTCATTATGCCATTGGCAATTCTCCACGTACGAAAACAACAAGTTATGAGCTCTGTTGCATTGGCAGTGGAAAAGCTAAGAGCCAATGGTAACAACATTAAACTTCTTGTCCCCCATACGCTCACTAATCAACGTCACATTGCCACTGGCTCTCGTAACTATAGCGATTCATCATTTATCAATGGAGAAATCCCATCAAAATTGGCATTGGCCTTTGTGAAGAGTGAGAGATAAGATAGAGATAAGATATTTATTTCAAAAAGATCACTATCACAAGCCCACAAAGGGCCGAATTCGGACTTTGGAGTCGACAATATAAATGGTTGCACTAAAACTGGCAAAAATGAAACAACAACAACGAAATAGAAAAATCATAATGAACAATCATTTAACAGTCAATAATTAAAACTTTAAAAAGTAAATTAAAAAGATAAAAAACTTGTCAAGCTAAAATTACACATAACCTAATCGGAAAAATAATAATACTAGACAAAAAAACCGGGAGGGGGGGGAATAACCACAGAGGAAAAGAAAAAAAAAGCGAGAAACAAATGCGAAGGCATTAAAAGAGACACTAAGAAATTGTCAATAATCCAAATACAGTGAGTTAATAAAAGAGTTAAAAAATAAAAACTGGTCAAGAAGGGGGGGGGGGGAGACAAAGAAAAAAAAAGAAGCTATTGGTACATTTTATTCATTTTTCCTGTAATAAATTGGAAAAAAGTTCTTTCATATCTCGAAGTAACGCAGTGAATGGGGGACAAAACAGGGATGGGATCAGAAACAGCTCGAGGCGGCCGTAATCTGGATGGGGAGTGACGTTTGGGGAAAATACTTGCCGTCCGAGGGTTTGTTATGGCATTTTTTGCAAAACGGAGGCACAAATTATATCTTCGTCTCTCGAATGTCTCTAGGTTTGAAATATTTAACAAATACAAACACGGTATCTTGCCCTTTTTAAAAATAATTCTTAGAGCTCTCTTTTGGACATTTTCAATTTTTTGTTTTGCTTCATTAGAGAGGCCAGGGTGCCACACAGGACAAGCGTACTCTAATATGGGACGCACAAAAGAAATGTATACTTGTAGTAAATGTGATTCGGGGCAACTGAATTTATTTAAAAGTTTAAGGAGGGAAAGCGAGGAGTTTGCTTGTCGTAGGATATTATTTATATGGGCATCCCATTTCAAATTAGAAGAAATTGTAACACCAAGGAGTTTAAGAGATGTGACAGAGGTTTCAAGAGGTATAGGAGCAATAAAAAGGGGAGGGGATTTAAGGAAACTTACTGAAACTATTGCGGATTTAGAAGGGTTAACAGTCATGTCAAGGGACGAGGCCTGACAGACAATATCTTGGAGTATGCCCATTGGGTTGCTAAAGATGTTTTTATGACATATCTCTAAAACTGTCAAGTCATCGACAAATTTCCATCTATTGTCGTAAAGGGTTGAAAGGTTATTAATCATAAGTGAAAAAGGAGAGGGACTAGAATAGTCCCCTGAGGAATGCCATTAAATAGGGGGGGATGATCTGAGAAACAATTTAAATATTTAACTGCTTGAGATCTATTAGAAAGAAAAGAGGCAACAAGCTTAACAAGGAAAGTTTCAGTGTGGACTTCATTTATAAGTTTATCTATGAGTAAATTGTGGTTAATCAAATCAAAAGCTTTTTGAAGATCAATAGAAATTAGATTAAGCCAAGTGTTAGGTTTTTCAAGTAATTTACCCATGGTATCAACAACATGGATCAGGTAATAAGAGGTTGACGTGGATTTGAGATTACCAAACTGTCTAAGATCAATGAGGGGGAGGACTTTCATCTTAAGCCAGTCTGCAAGAAAACTTTCATAAAATTTGGAAAAAATCGAGGTGAGGGTAATAGGACGAATACCATCAATACCAGGCTTCCCATTTTTCTTTTTGATTGAGGTAATAAAGCCTTGTTTCCAATATTGAGGGAACTGTCCAGATTCGGTAATTTCATTGAACAGGGTGGATAGGGGTTTTGAGAGGTAATCACTGAAATCTTTAATCAGAGGAACAGGAATATCTAAAGGGCAAATGCTTGATCATTTTAGTTTTTCAATTTTTTTTACAACATCAAGTGGAGAAATATGTGGGAGTGAAAAAGGAACAGGAATATCTGGAAATTCGTAAGATAGTGGTGGGAAACTCTGGACAATAGAAGCCAAAAACTTATTGAGGTTATTAGCTGTGGTCTTTGGAGGTTCATTTATATTAAAATTTAGTTATTCTTGACTCTTGCTGGTAAGTTTTTTAATTTCAGAGTACCAGTTCTTCGGTTTATCACGGCGCAAGTATTTAATTTTATTTTTATAGTATTCTCAGGTAGCTTTTCTAATTTGACTTTTTAATTCATTTCTTAACTTATTTGCTTAAGCTAAATTACCCCTCTTAAATAAGCTTATTTTCGTGCGGATTAATATTTTTATGTGATTATTTATGTAAGGTTTATCACTGGAGCCCTTTCTGATTTTTTTTTCTGGGAAACATAATGAATAGGAATCAATTAGTTTTTTGTGAAAAATCAAAATTGTGTCATCAAGGTTATTAGAATTATAAAGGTCTGACCAACTTTCACTGGTCAGCCATGATCCAAAAGAAAAAAGTCCTGCGTCACTGAGGGGACGGCAAACCCCAATGGAAGCAGCAAAGGAATGTTCAATGGCTGAGGAGGGAGAAAAAAGAAGACAATAGTGGTAACTGCCTCCTAGTGGTGGCAGTGCTTGCGGGGAGTTATAAAACTTACTCATGTTTGAACAAATAACATCCAGAGAGGTGTTACCTTTTGTTGTAGATATTTTAACCAGTTGTTTAATATTAAGAGACGTGCAGATAGAGTCTATCCTCAGGTCATTCGCATCACCAAGTAAGCAAATACCAGCGTTCGGATACTTTGATAACACAAAGTCAGCACTTATAAGAAATTGTTGGATAAATTTGCGTTTCTGGTCAATACATTGGTTAGGGGAATGATAAAAGACGGCGTTTACAATTAAATTGAAAGGGCGGGGAAGTACTTTCGGTCGAAGGCTCAGCCACAGAATCTCATGATAATCGGATAAGTTGGGGGTGGGGATGAGTTTAGGTTAGAGGTTGTCTCGGACAAAAAATAATATACCACCCCCTTTTTTCCCGAGAGGGTGGTCGGGAGGGCGAAGTTTTATAAACTGAGTATAATTGCTAATTTTTAGGAAATCTGGGTTCTGGGACTGAACCTCTGTCACAACAATAATATTAATTTTATGAATTTCAGAGATACACTCGAGTTCGGTAATTTTGTCAAAATTCAGTCTCTCAGAATTGGTAAGTAGGAAAGTTGGAAATTTAAACCGAGTTGGGTATTGGGACTTTTTTTCAATTCATGATGGAGTTATTTGGGGTTGAAGTTTGTGAGAAGGGTGCTGTGGGTAAGGGTGTGGTTTTGAGGCATTATTAAAAGGCGGGACTGGACCGGGCTTGAGAGAAAAGGAGGACAGCGAACAAATTATGGGAATATTATTAAGTTGGGATGGAACTGCGGTGGAATTCGTCTTACTATTTGAAGTTTTAGAAATTTTGCATGGATGTGCTACCTGTGGATCATTCTGCCTGCTTACTCTTAAACCAGAGTCATACTGGTAGGGTAGCCAGGGGGGATAAGGTGCAAGGGAAGGGAGAAAGGTTTCCTGGTGATCTGGGAATAAGTCAAATTGGGAGTGATCTTTATATGGGGGTTGAGAGGGGGGAAAGATGATGCTGAGGGAGGGAAGTAAGGTGGGGGTGTCTGAGAGGGGAGGGGTTGGGTTTGCTCCGGCAAAGAACGGGGGGAGTCCATACCCGGGCGTGACCTCCAGGGCCGCCCAGACACTACCGGAACCGCAAACACGGGTATTTTGGGGCGCACCCGGAGACCCGTGGGTGTTGGAGATGGTCCGACTTGAGTACAGTGAGTGTGGGGGCTCGACTGACTGGGCAGGCGTAAGTACATGGGGCGGAGGATTGTTTCGAGGGATGGGTTCCTGAGGTATACTGCACTGTATCGGGTATGCAGGGGGAAAAGATTGAAAATCGAATGGAACACGAACTAGGGGAGGGGGGGGGGTCGTGAATAATTTAGGCGTTGCCCTAAAAAAAGGTGGGTTTTTTGCCCAGTTTTGTGGAACCTACAACCACTCTTAATGGGCAATTTGATATGATGTTTTGCACAGCCAAAGCATCTTCCACTTGAAAAGCGTTTGCAGATATCAACATGGGGGTATTTGCAAAAATTATTCATACAACGGCTAAAAACATGAAACTTACAAATGTGTAGATATTTACAATTACTAGACATGCATCGACTGTCTAAAAAACTAAAGCACACATTAAGTTGATTACACTTAAGATCACTGAACTCATTTTTCTTAATATATTATTGCATTTGGGTGATAATTACATCTTGTAAGTTCCAGATTATTGTCAATCTTTAAAGATGTCATTACCACTGGATTTCAATAATAAATTATATTCAGTTAAAACAAGGTCAGAAGGATTAGTTTGCGTAACCTTTTTAATCCCTTGAAAAAATTCTGACGAAGGAAGTTTACTAGCACTTGCTTGATTACATATAGTGAAGTTTTCAGATTCAAAGGGTTTTACAGTTTTTACGCAACTTGAATAATTTGGATAATGCATATTTAAATTAGAAGTATCATCTGAAGGAGAAACCCTGGGCGACGTAGGGGATTTGAATGCATGTTTAGCATCAACAATTGCAAGCTGAAAACTGACTTTTAACATTTTGATCTCATTGTCCTTGAAAACATCACTTTTATGACGCTCATAAAGATCAAATAAACTATCATAAAGAAAATCAAGATTAGTAATCCGTTTCCTGAGATTGACGATTTCCGCGTCTTTTTTTTATGCGATCTTTACAGGTATGGGTCTCAAAGACACTAGCCGTTTCTGCAATGTTTGCCGATTCACCTTTACTGAAACCATAGATTTGGGGGAGAATTTGGGAATGATGGGTTGTGGTTATTTTTGTAGAATCAATCGATCCATCAGAACTATTGTTGACATTACTCGAAGCACAAGGTATAGTAGGGGAATTTGTAATACCACTTCGAACGATCATTTCAAGTTGATTTTCGTTGGAGATAGATGAATTTTCTTCATCCGAAATAACAGGGGATCGATTGGTTGAACCACTTCTGGTTTATTATCGATGGTATTAATCACGTCATTTTCAACCGTCGACGAACCATTGAACGCATAACCAATTAGGGTTTTTAAGGCGATTACTTTTAGTTATGCCTGCACAAGCAGGGTGCAACCAAGCATTGCACTTAGAACACTGGAAAGACCCAGTTCCATATTTTCTGTAGCATTCATTACAAGGATGAGACATTCTAGGCTAGGGAATAAAAACGAGACAGACCTTGAATTGGAAACTATATCTTCAACTAATACCTGGTCACCTAAGCTAGGATTAGCACTGGATTGGTACTTGCTAAAGAAAAGTTCACAAGGCTGATCTTACGTCTTCACTTAAAAATCACAAGCGTCATTTATTTCAAAACAAGACGTCTTGACAGGTCAAGATCTAATGGAAGACTGGAGTGGCAGTGCCGTTGGATCCTGGACTGAATCCCCCCATGATTTTAATTTTTTCGGTCTATCTAGCCTCGTGTGCAAAGTTAATGGTATTCCACTGTACACTCTATCATTTGACAAAAAATCCTATAAAACTCTGTACGAGTTCACCATACAGTCCCTAGATCATGACTCTCAACTATTTGAAAATGGAAAAAACGAATCAATGTTCTCGAAAAATCATGAGGTCATTATTTTTGAATTGTCCGGGACTTAGGATATAATCAAAGTGCGAACAGGGAATTTACGTTATGAACGTACATTTGCCTATACCCTGACTGGCAGTGCCACGCTAATATCTCAGAGTAAATTTGAAACCTTTTGGAAAATCACTACCGACGGCAGTGTTCTGCTAGACCTAGCACCATGAACACAAACCAAATAATCTACGTATTTAGTATGGATCCATGCATGTCCCACTACAAGTGCTATTGCATACCATCGGACTTCATTGAAAAAATTCCAAGCATTAACAATACCCTAATCATTGTCAATAGCAGTCCATTGACTTGGAAGACCGGTCATTAGCTATGCATCTTTCAAACAGCTAAGAAAATTGAATTTTTTGATCCTCTTAGTCTATCGTATAAATTCTACACTCCATAAATCTGAAAATTTATTGAAAGCAGGGGGAAAAACATTATTCAAAATCAACGAAGAGTACAAGATTTAGCGACTAAAACATTTGGCTTTCATGCACTACTCTTTTTCATATTCAGATGTCGTGGCTATACCTACAAGCAGTTTCTCAACATCGGCATTGACACCCTTAAATTGAACGACTTTCTTGCGGAGAATATACTTACAAGTGTATTTAACATTGATCTTAGCGTCCTAAAAATAAAATGTTCTAAAAATGTATGTGACATTGGTTATTAATAAAAATTTATATACATGATAAATAAAACGACTTTAGATTTCATCCACTACTAGGTATTTGTCGACAACAACTAGTGCAGGTAGATTATCTGAATTCACAGTGTACTGATCCTGATGTAGTGCAATGTCAGGGTCACATTTTCTACAGTAGAGTGTGACTTCATTCTTGTCATATCTCTTTGTATAGTCAATGATACTATTCTCATTCATTCTATAGAATTCACATGTTTCAATTTGCTTATATGAAGAAATTCCACAAACAGTGTCCTCAAGTGTCGAATCACATTCTGTCACAGCCAAATAAAAATCAGTGGGCTTATAATCATAACACCCATTGTCTTCAAAACGATGACGTAGAAACCATATTCTTCTTTTGTTCCAGCAGTTGAATCGCTGACCCAGTTCCTCCTCCAAGAACAATCTAAAACCACGGCGATACCAATCTCGTAGCAATAAACTAAAATCACGGTTAGGATTCTTTCCAATCATACTGGGATATGTATTCTCCCACTGATTACATTTATCATAATGACAATTGGAGCATAGGTGACGTCTAGGATGAGAGTCACGCACCTCTTCAAGACAGGAATTACAACCTTTAATTTGTACAGCATATCCTCTATGCAATTTACACGGGTTGCATAATCCACACTTTTCATCATACTCATCAATCATTGTGCAATTCTCACATGATGACCAGCTGCCCTGTGTGTACATACATAACGGACATGTATGAAACATTTTGTCATGTGTTGTCACTCTCACTGCCGCAATGAAACTGAGCTAGCAACAACAAGAATTTTATGAGAGAGAGAGAGAGAGGAGTAAATCATCCTTGAGCACCATCTTTCTCATGAAAAAAAGTCCTAAATTTCTAAACTAATGTTTAAAAGCATATCCACACTATCATTTTGCCGTGTTGTGAACAATATATCAATAAATTGTGTAAATGCATTTGGACCACGACGTAGAATCTTCATGCAATAGTCTAATGATGGAGAATCTGTTTTCATTATATCAACAAGCATTCCCCGAGAAAATATCTTCCTTTGAATAGACAGCTCTAAAAAATTTTCATCTAGAATCGAACGTTTTTCATAAGAACTAGATTCCTCATGATTCGCTCTTTCTTGAATCTATCCATTTTTTAGAGTCCTAACTCTCTCACCACCAACTACAGACTAACCAGAATTTTTTTTCTACTCTAAAAAAAACACACTAGTCTACTATAGAAAAAAAAATACCATTGATTTAGAAAAAATTTTATTGAACATAATTACAATAATAATATTAACAGATGAATTTTGTTCTCATCAATATATTTCGAGAGGTCATCTAATCCTGACCAAAGTGTATTTATATGGAGAATATTCAATGTTCCAGCAAAGTAAAGTTGCTCTTTGCGTTTAAATATGCTATAGGGTATCGTATTTCTGAAATACAAAATGTTACAGTTGATGAATATTCTGAAACCAGTTGTTATTTTCACAAACACAGTGGATACTTGTATCTCATTGCTGCTGCTGTCCGCCTCCATCATTAATCTCCAATAATGTAAATGCACCACTAATTTTTTCTCTACTAGAATCTTCTCAAATAAACTATTCTCTTTGAATTCAAGTCTCTTACTAATATGTAATGTAGAGAAAAACATTCCTTTTATTCAAATCCCCACTATCAATCAAGTAATCGTATATGGAGTTACCTCCACTCTCTGATTGGTTCCTAAAAAAAAACGGATGTTGCCTTAAAAAACCAGTTCGGTTGAGTTATATAATTTCATGCATGCCCCCTAAACATGTTTGACTACTTTATATCATATCAGTTTTTTAAGAATGTACACGTGATCTCATGACGTACATTCATTGTGCAATTGACAAAAAAAAACCTGTTTGACTACATTATATTATTACGACCAAACTCTCAAAACATGCTTGACCACATTATACACTGCCTAATAACTAGTCTGGTAATCTGCCATGGAAAGGTGTCAGGGAACGTAAAGTGGTGGAAATACAAAGGATGGAACACAAAGTGGGCAAATTATAACCCCTTACTCTACTGAGGCAACCTCACTTTTTATGTGTACATATGGATATTTAAGTTAGTTCAAGTTTGTGCTCAGAGTTCGTCTGTAGAGTTTCTGCTTAGGATTCAGATAGTGACATTGGGGTTGACATTTTAAATATAAAAATACTTGGGACCACTGGATCACGTTAATGTACAATACAGGCACCGCCAGTGGTAGCGTTGGAGAAGGAATAGCATCCAATCAAAATTTTTAATAGCCATTTTGATCAAAATAGCCCAAAGATAGGATAAAAATCTGGAGTCAACGCAACCCCCTCCCCTCCTCGAGCCTGGGGACTAGTATTGTAAGTTATGCCCCGGGGCATATAAAATTTTATAGAGTGGGTGGTCCAATAAACTTTCGAAGAGGCTAATTTGATTGGAAATCGAAAGTTCTAGTTCCCTCTTTAAGAGTCCAAAGTGACCAAAGGGCACCTAGCCCCCACACTGTCTTTCCCCAAATGTATCTGATCGAAATTTTGAGATAGTGACTTGTTCAAAATAGTCCTAAGATCATATAGCAATGCCTCTAGGATTGGAGGGGACACAACCCTCCAGATTCCTGGGTAAGGATTGTAAGTTTTGTTCTGGGGACAAATAAGGTGTCTATGGAAGGGGTGTCTATATAAACTTGAATCCTTTGTGGAGGCTAATTTGATTGAAAATTGAAAGTTCTTGTTCCTTTTTAAATGCAAAAAGTGTTCGGAGGGAAACTAATCCCATCCCATGCCCTCTTTTCTCGAAGTGCATCATATACAAATTTTTTAGATAGCCATCTTATTAAACATGTCCAAATATCATATAAAATGCCTTCAGGGTTGACATAACCCCTCAGAACCTGGAGGTGAGGGCTGTAAGTTACAACCTGGGGTATATAAGGCTTTACGGAACAGGTGGTCGTATATCGTATAGACTCTGGAGGAGCCTCGTTTGATTGAAAATGGAAAGTTCTAGTTCACTTTTTTAACGCCCAAAAGTAATCGGAGGGCACCTAGTCCCCCTACGCCTTCTTTTCCCAAAATGTATCCGATCGAAATTTTGAGGTAGCAATTTTGTTTATAGTGCAAAGATCATACAATAATGTCTCTAGGCATTTTTATTTGCGCACCTTTAGGAAACGAAAGGGATACGGAAGGTTTAGCATGGTTTGAAAGGTCGTGTGCACTAAGCGACTAAACCATAAGCAAGGTATTGTTCTGTTAATAATAGCAAACTTAAGTTTGAGTTTCTGTTTCTTAATTCATGAAGTGGTTAGACGATTGATATATGTATTTATCCTCAGTGTTTATCTGTGTCAAAGATTGAGTCACCGCAAGATAGGGCTTGTAACTCTTAGTTATGGATAATATATTTCAATCTCCTTCAGCACCTCAGAAACTAAACGAATTAGAGAGTAATAAAATAGATTTTGCGTGTAGATATAATGATGTTTCAAGTGGAATTTTGGACCTTGGTTGCGGTACTCGCTTGCGGCTCGAAGATTCGAACTATGTTTTACCGTAAAACTGGCAATTTTTTCTATATTTTTCATGTGAATTGCCAAGGGTTAAATTCAAGTTATAGCTTTATGGAAGATTTAGCTAATATTTCTGTTTTTGAGGTGATAGCTTTAACTCAGACATGGCTTAATGATCATAATTAAGAGTTGCTTGGTCTAGAGGGATTTAATTTTTTCACAAAAAATAGGCAATTACTTCAATATGGGAGCCTTTCCGTATATATTAAATCGGATATTGAAGTGACCATTCGGAGCAATTTAACTATTTAGAGGGAGATGGTGTTTGAGTCACTCGTGCTTCATCTTTGTTTAGGTAATTATTCTTGCTACTTAATAGTGCTCTACCGCCCACCGACTTCCTCATATAATGAATTCTTTGATCTTTTGGAGGAGCAACTTGATAAGATGCCTGTGAATCTTCTGATTGAAATAAATGCAAAGAACAGCCGACTATTGGATATTTTCGTCTCATTTGGATTACTTCCCTCAATCAACATACCTACGAGGGTCACGAATACATCCAACTTTACAAAAGGAAAAAGATTGATCACAAATGCGATTTAAACGATAAAGGATATAATAATTATTGGAATGCTCTGAATCGATTATTAGGAAAAACAAAAAGAGAATTTTACTCAAGGAAATTCGAGGAAGTATTGGGATGTCCGGCAAAAACATGGCGGATGATTGAAGAAGTACTCCAGCAGCCAACAAAAATGATCCCACTTGAAATGGTTAACCCAGAAGGTGCAATGCCAAAAATTGCTGGTGCTGTTTGAAAGGTATTCGAGAATTATTTCTGAGTAGTAAGAAAGCCTGTTACTGAATATGTCCAATCTTACATGATCTCAGTATTTTTGACTACCTTGGTCATTTTGAATCTGAAGTTTCAATATATTTAGCACCTGTATCATTAGTGAGATGAAACAGATCCTCTACAAAATGAAAAGTAATGCTTCTGCTAGTGATGCCATATCATTAAGAGTGGTTAAATTTATTCTGCCACTAATCCAGAAGCCACTTTTGTCCCTAGTTAAAATTGTATTAAAAGAGGGTTTCTTCCGGTCTTGTTTTAAAGTAGCTCGTGTTACTACTGTTCATAAGGGTGGTGAGACAAATAATTTAGAAAATTTTAGGCCGATTTCTGTTCTTCCTGTACTATCGCGTGTTTTAGAGAGGTGCTTTGCTCCCTGTCTTTATGTATATTTAGAGCATCGCAATGTGCTGAGTCCTACCCAATTCCGATTTCGGCATGGCTACATAACTCAACAAGCGGTTGGTTATCTAAGCAGCGTAGTCAACCAGGGGTTGGACAAAGTTTACAGGGTCTTAGAAATATTTTTAGATATAATTAAAGCTTTCGAAACAGTAGATCATCATCTCCTACTTCTAAAATGTGAATTGTATGGCATAAGAAGTCCTGGGTCTAATTTTCTACGTGTATTTTTAGCAGGACAGCTGCAGTATGTTCAGGTTGACTCGAAGCGCTCATCAAGATTTCCTATTACATGTGGAGTTTCACAGGACTCTGTTCTTGGACTGCTATTATTCTTAATTTTTGTAAATGACCTAACTCAAATCATGCCTAATATAAAAAACAATTTCAGTGAATTATTCAATGATCCACAAGAAGTGACTGTACCGATGTTTGCTGATGACATGTCGCTTGTTTGTCTCGCAAGAACTGAGAAGGGATTTCTTGAATTAAGTAAACAATTGTTAGAAAAAGTTTCAACTTCGATGCGCGTAAATAAACTACAAGTTCACTTTATATCGAAAATAATGCGATCTGTTTACTTTGTAATAAATCTTATAGTGATCCTGCGAGATTGGAATATAGAAGATAAAAAATTTTACCAGCTGCTGGCTTACGGGATTTTTTATCACCAGTTATTTATGTTCAAGTATAATAATAATAATAATCTACCTTTAGGCTTCTCAGGGATGTTTAAGGTACGGTCTGATTACCACAATTGTAGTACTCGAACAAGCAAGGCACTGTCTGCTCCAATTGCCATTACTACAAGGTCTAAGTTCTCCTTTATTTATCGAGGAATAAAATTATGGAATAGTAATGATAAGAAAATTAATGACACAACAAGCTTTGAAGAATTTAGAAATAAAGTCAAGGACAAAATGTATTCTAATTATGAGTTTTAAATTATTATTTGTTATTTATATTTGTATTTTATTTATAAATTTATGGACTAGTAATAATATGATTATTAGTGATATAAAATGGTTCGAAAAATTTTAAAATAAAGTCAAGGAAAAAATATGCTCTATTAATGAGTCCTAAGCTAATATTCGTTTATTATTTTTTTTTCTTCTTTTTCTTTTGTTATTTGAGGTGTATGAAGGAGTATAGTGGATTATTTGGATAGTTTTTCTTTCTTTTTTTTGTCGTTACGGTGACTCCAGTAGTAACTCAGCAAGGAATTATGTATTTTATTTATACACATATACATATATATTGTTTTTTTTTACTATCAGTACTTCTGGTATACTTAATTTGTGCTATAAATTAGTACTAAAATTTTCTCTATTTTTCTATTCCGGGTACGCCCCTAGGACAACTTACTTTGCAAGTTCATGGGCAGGCTAAAAGATTTAGATGAAAGACTTGCTTTTTTTTTCATGTATTATGTATATATAGGCATGTATTTTGTAATGTTTTATTTTTTATTAATAAACTAAACTAGAATGTTAGGGATGGCAAATATGTTGAACAAAATGGCTACCTCAATATTTCTACCGGTCCATTTAGGGAAAAAGGTGTAAGGGGGTCTGATTGCCCTCCAGTCACTTTTGAATCTTAAAAGAGAACTAGAACTTTCTGTTTTCAATCAAATTAACCTCCTCCAATGTTTATAGGTCCACCCCTTCCATAAAAACCGATTATACATCATGGAATAACTTAAAACCCTTGCCTCCACGCTTGAGAGGGGGGTACTGATTTACCACCCTATGACTTGAAACAAAGTAATAAAGCCATGATTTATGCCAATGCGTTATTTAGATATGACAAAGATTTAAAGACTGAAGAAAGTTTATTGGTATCTATGACGTCACGTAAAATTAAACATGCATTTGAATGAATCAGAACAGCAAAGGTAATCAGAACAGCAATTTTGAGGTAATAATGCACAAAAATGAATCGCAACAAGATCTGTGGCTAGAAGACATGAGATAACAAGCATCACAATGAATCACAAATGAAAATAATGGATAAAGAAATCAGTGGTTAGAATATATGTGGCAGGGATGATCAAATCGTAAATGAAGTCTGCGTTTAGACGAAAAGTAACTGTTAAGATCCCAACAACTCCCAAGAGAAAACAGATCCTATAAAACAGATGATTGTTTGATGCATTATCAGGAAGGAGGGATTGAATTCTCACCAGAATTTTTTAATTCAATTAAAATTGCTGATTCGACATCTCAGGGCATAAAACTAGAGCATTTCAAGGCAATATGTCCCTATGCTCCTAAAGGAAAGGCCTATGTCAGAAAGACTAGATTGGAGAACATTTACAGCAGTTTGAACTCAATCAAAATCTATAGCAAAGAAAACAGTACCACCAGCATAAGATATGGTTTAAACTCAATATGAGTTTTAATTTCCCCTTTAAGGTTTTCCCCTTTTTCAAAAATCATATTCATAATCTTCAGTGACTTATGTCTAACCTCAGAGCCATCATATTTAAGAAACTCATTTACCACCCTATCAGCACCTGGAGCATTATTATTTTTTAGTCCTTTTAGTACTGTCGCTAATTCCTCCTCACAAAACAAATCTTCCTTGACATCCAAAGTATCATAAGCTTTTTCATTTTCCTCTATATATCTTCCTTCAACTCTATCTCGGTTAAGCAAATTCTCAAAATGTTCGGCCCATCTCTCTTTAGTTTTTTCCTTATCGCTAATTGCGATCCCGTTCCTATCTTTAACTTGGCCAAGTCCGCATTGACTACTCTCCCTCAAGTTGTTAACATGCCAGTACAATATTTTACTATTATGCCGTCCAGCTGCATCTTCCAGATCCTCGGCAATTTTATCCATGGCCTCCAATTCACTCCTCCTTAGTTCATATTTTAATGCTTTCTCTACTTTCTTTACATTCCTTTTGTTTTCGTATGATCGATCACTATCCCTTGATCTTGCGCCTTTTCTACTCCAAGAAAATTAAATTACAGAGGAAATAATATTATTTATTTTACAAATATGTCAGTGTGCGCTCAACTTGAACCTAATAAAGTATGCAAAGTGTCTGAGTAATCCATACACCGATTTTTGTTTAGTCTATACCCTGGATCACATTTTCATAGGAAGTGGGTGGTTACTCCACCCTCCCCCTAGATTAATCAAAATGACCCCTGGAAAAATTAAAAAACAGTAGCCTGAAAACACACGTCCCCAAACTCTCAGGGAAAATAATCTACACCCTCCAAAATGTTGGGCCTGAGTGAACCTATCTAGGGTTTAGCCAATATCTCAAGGCATTCCAGATTGAGTATGCTTAGCGTTCTGGCATTTTTTGGCAATATGTTTGATTTGAAACAACTGGTATTCGGCTCAGGGCATGCAATATCTGTAGCTCATTCCTTAAGCTGTATTTTGCGGAAAACAGCAGCGATTTTCGAGATTGAATACGATTTTTTACTACTATTACTGCAGGAAAAGGCAAATCTGCAAAATGTTGGTGTTTTCCAACCCATGAGGTGCGGTAGGAGGGTAAAAGGGGCGCATACGCCTTTTACCCCCCTGGATCCGCCACTGATGGCTCATCGATGTCCAACCACTATGTAAAGGATCCACTTTTCGAACTTCCGCCTTAGCCATTATACTCCCTAGAATTCTCGCCAACCGAGTACAACCTTTTCAAGTATTTCTTTCGCCAATCTGGATGAGACAAAAACGCTTTTGTCACATTTATCAAATCCAGAGCATTTCTGTGCCGAAGGGATTAATCGACTTGCGTTACATTCGAAAAATTGCCCTTAACCAGGAGACGCTTACTCCGATTAGATTAAATAAGTAATCAGTGAGATATTACAATCTGAAGAAAACCCATAAAATCGGACAAATCCTTTGGAACAACCTAATATTTTGTAATTTAATGCGTCGTCCAGGCTAATCTCGGATTCAAAAAATTCAAACAATTACTGTCAATTGATCTCAAACGATTGCTTTCAATTGCTTTCAAACAATTGTTGTCGAACTCAAGACATGTAACCGTAGAAATTAGGCGTGTTGAAAAGTGCTATTGCTCTGCATATACTGTAATTAATATAAAACAGAATGCTTTTCTTGCGAAAGTAAAGAACAAAGTTGAACCTTAAATAAAAGCAAAATTATTGCTTTGCCGATCACGCAAGCTATATTTACAGAGCTTCATCAGTTGAGCTGAGTCATGATGTTTTCTAATATTTTTAAAATGTTAAAAACTAGCACTTTACTGAAAACACAAAACCGACGCTTTGAAAACTAGGATGTAAGCCTGCACAAACCAAAGATTAATTTATAAGGCTCTCAATAGTTTTCAATGGCCTTTGATAATCCTATTTATTAGTATACAGTTACAATTTTCTTTACAAATTCAAGGAAGGTCCGTTTTTAGTAGAAGTCCTTAAGCCACTAATTGACCCTCTGTGATCTCGTGGTATCCTGCTAGTTCTAGTAGAAGTATCCTGCTAGAACCTAACAAACTATATAATGCTACCAAACAATTATACAAAGCACTGTTTCCTACTTACAGTTAATTACCTAAACCTATTAGCAAAAATACCCCATGTCATGTGTTTTCATAATTTCACCCAAACATGGGTCTCTAATTTCAAACTGATGGTAACAGCTTACAGTGAAAAAAAACATCTATTTCCTTGATTTTCAGAATGAAGGGCTAAAAATCTCCTAAATTTGGTTTTAGACCATGCAAAATGGAAGGGCTCTATTTGAATTAACCTTTCTCTGTATTTTGACCCTCTTTTGGTATAAACTGAGATTTTTTGACATAAAATGTCACATTTATGTTGTTTGTCATAAACCTCCATTTGGTGTTTTAGTCGATGAAATACTAATGAATTATTTTAAAATTCACATTCTTTATCATATTGACTGTTTTTGGGTGAAAATTGAGGTTTTGGGGCAGAAAATAACAGAAAATACAACTCTGCGATGGTTGTCAAGTTGGGGTAGTCAAAACCTTCTGTTTGTGGCTTTAGACCGGGAAAATTGATTGGTTATTTTTTATTTTCCATACTTTTGTATTCTTACCTTGTCTGGGTTAACATTGATGTTTGGTAGCAAAAAGCGGCAGAAAACTCCACCTTGGTATGCCACAATCTGTTTTTTTTTTTACATAATAGGGGCTCTTGGTATGGTACTTTCCTTTCAAATGAGAACTTTCCCATCATTTTGTGACCACTGATGAAGAGGAAAAGGGGGATGAAAGGAGACACATAAGTGCCTCTTTTATAAGAAAATCCTAGTTCTACAGGGAGAGGGGCTATAATTCTTTTGAAATAGGTCTTTGATCAGAATAATTCAAATAGCACACTATACGTTACGGTCCAACGCCATTCTGGGAGATTTTAGACTCTTTTTTGAAATTCCCATAAATTTGTTTTCGCAATAAATGTTTGCTATCTAGACTAATCGAAAAAACAGTTACCCCTCCTATATTAGCGCTAAAGGTAACTCTTTTATAGCTATTTTGTTTTTAAACTTTTGCTGACCGTGGGATATGGTTAGCTCTTTACTAGGTTGCAGCTGTTACTATAACCATGCTGTTTTTTCTGGTTAATCTTATGACATAGAATGTTCACTGTATTTCTTGATGAACAAGTTCAAATACAATGCTTGCGAAGGCTCTTTTTTGATAAGATTCTGTTTGATTAAGATGAATCAAGCTTGAGCAATTGAATGTAATATAAGAAAATGAAAAATAATCTAGAAAATATTAAAAAAATCAATCTTATTTCTTTTCTTACTTGTATACAAAGATGTACAACATAGAATTTTGAAGTTAAACAATGGAAGTATTCCTCTTTTTTCTCTTTGTTTTGACAAAAACTAAATTGGCTTAAGTGCCAGCGTTGCATGAGGCTCTGCCAATGATAGAAAGTCTCAAAGCAAGCCAGACGAATGTAGTCCAGATATCCAATTGCAGTGATGCCTCCATATTCATTTAGAGGGCATAAAATTAATGCTGACAGAAAACTAAAATAATAGGTCAATTATACGAAAAAAATCCCAAGAATCCTGTTTTCATTGGTAGGGGGAGAGGGTAGCAGCCTTGAAGAAAATTCACCTCCCCCATCTATACAAATACCTTGTCTATAGCTATATTCACTGTTTTAGTTTTTGAAAAATCAGTTCAACATCCCAATATCCCAATATCTGCCACTATCTGACATTTATCTATCAAAATTTACTTTGTGTTTATAAAGGAGCTAAATTTAAATCAGATACGGAAACACTCTCGACTTTATTGTTTTAATAATGATTCTTCGATGTGAATTTTTAGGTTTTCAAAATAAAATCAAGCTTCATTGATTATTACGGTTTTATAATATAGATTGGCACGCCATCTATTTCGCCAATTTAATATAGAACCATCTTTGTTGCCATATCATTAAGGTGCATCTGAGTTTACTGGGAACAAGCAGAAGAGGGGAATGAACCCCCCATTAACGCCGTACCGTACCCACCTGTATTCAGCTACTCGGAAATTGCAGGGAATAGGTAAGGGGGTTCACGTACTTCCCTTGTTCTTTGGTGATTTCTGATTTACTTGCGTGATTTGTGTGTGATGGCAATTTATCGGTACATTCATTCACCGGTACTAAACTTCGTTGCAACATGCTTGAGCCATCAGGATATTATGAAAGATTTAGTAATTAGCACTGACGTCAAGTTGTTTATACTCATGAAGAAATTCGTGAAGCCCATGATGAGCTGAATAATATTGTGAATACATATAATGAAAATCTGTCGAAAGAAAGAAGGTCTCAAATTGGCAGCAATGTGCTGTTCAGCGATATGTTGATATGATGAAGACTCTACTCACTAAGAGTGATTGCAAAATCAGGTTCACGATATGGAGAATCTCTGAAATCTCCCGTACCCAACAGGATGTGATCAGATCTATGACGTTCCACGTAAATGAGTGAGTCGAAAAGTTAAAAATAATGATTGACCAATGCAGAGCTGCTCTAACATAGAATTCCAAATGCCCCCTCCCATTACCTTGTAAAACCGCTCAATCGCGTATTCATTAGTGGTCTAGCCCCAGAAAAGACTGAGTCTTGTTCGAATCAGAAACAGTTTATCAAGGAGTTTATAACCCCTGAGCATGTGCAGAAGATTTAGCAGACGAAGTCTAGCCTAGCGGCTTATTTCAAAAAGAACGCTGCTGCCTAAGCCCTAAACGAGTCGTTATCTAAGATGCCTGATGTTGGGACCTTTGGCCCCTTTTGTTTCAGAAAAATACCTTTTTATAAATTTAACTTTATTTATGTTGAATATCTAAACCTGCCCTAAGGATAACGACTTGTGCATGCTGAAGAACTGATTGTGGAATAGTTACGGCACGTCAGCATGGCTGAATACAGTTATGTTTATGTGCCGGTATTGAACTTTATAGAAACGGCGTTGCGATATCAAGATAGCGTAACGAAAGATGCAGCCGTGATTACAGCTGTGAAATTTTTTACGAGGGAGATTCTTCGAGAAAACCATGGAAAACTGAACGAGATAGCAGACAGTTTTGTTGAGCAGTATGTGAAAGAAAGGCGTAGTCAATCTTCGAGAAAAACGCTAGCCAGTGATATGCATGATACTGTGAAACTATTGAGCTCTGTAACTGAGTTTAAGACACGGTTCACCATTTGGAAATTATCCGAAGTACTGAAAATTCCACAAGACACTTTTACAACCTTGTGTGTGAAAGTTAACGAATGCACGGATAAGATTGACAGTGTTATGGAACAGTGCAAATTTGTGCTTCCATCTCAGGGTGTTTGGCCCCCCCCCCCTCCCACAGCCTGCGAAAGCTTTACATCGGGTTTTCATCACCAATGTTCCCACCACAGAAATTGACTCCTGTTCTAAGCAGAAGCTGTTTATTGAAAGACATGATAGTGATGGAGGCATAGATCATATACAACAGACCAAGTCCGGTCTGCTTGCTTACATGAAAAGCCCCAAGTTGGCAGCTTCTCTCGCCAACTCCCTGAAGTTCTTCCCTGACATAAGTGCTTCTTTTCGTGAGGAAAAGTTCTTTGCGATCGCTAAGTTCGTGCCTCTTGCCACAACAGAAGATGATGTTGTCTCTGTTAACCCCAAGCTAGTCAGTGCAAAGCGGTTTGGACAATCTGAGACAGTCAAACTTACCTTCAGTGACGCCGACTCCTGAAATGCAGCAATCAAATTTGGGTTATTCATTGGTTATACTCACATCAAAGTCTTGCCATTCAGACAAATTTCCAAGCGGTGTTTCAAGTGTCAGTCATTTGATCATCATGCTAAAGACTGCACCAGTACCATGCGTTGTTCCAGATGTGCTGGATCCCATGAGAACAGTAGAGACAGCTCCTGCCGTTCTCAAACAGTGAAATGCGCTTTGTGCCCGGAGCCTAATAATGGTCACCCTAGCTTCAGTTTGCAGTGCCCAGCAGTCCGACGAGCAATACAGAAAGCTTATCCTCAAACCCGAAAATGAACGAACTATCTATATTTTCCGCAATGTTTACGGCCATAATGCTGCCAAACTGGACTATGTCAAGAACTTGTGCATAGCACATAACATTGTCTGTGTCCAAGAACACTTGTTAACTAGCGATAACTTTGGGCTTATTCAGTCAATTCCTGATAAATCTGTGCACATTCATTATGCTAAGCGCTCCAGTGCAAGGGGTCGCCCTAGTGGCGGACTTGCGATATTCGTTGACGCAAGTATCGACTGTCGTAAACTTGAGTCGTGCGATTTCTACCTAGCAGTCGAGTTCCCTGGCCCCAGTACTTTCACGCTGGTCAATGTCTACCTACCAACTAACATGAACACGGATATCAGTGAAAAACAGTATGCCAAGGCTTGCGGTCGACTCGGAAGACTGCTCCGCAACTGGAGAATTCACGGATTTTAGTCTGCGGTGACTTCCAGTGTGACCTTCTCTTGAAAGGAAAGTTACAAGACGTTCTTATGACATGTATTCCGAGTGAATGTACTCTTTACACTAAAGATCAAAACTTTACGTTCATTCAAAACTCAGGAAGCACAAGCAATATTGATCACGTCTTTTCAAACTTCACTATCCCCTCGCCTATACAGGTGGATTCAGAGCATACAGCAAGTGACCATCTCGGTCTCAAGTTCCGTGTTCCTTTTAGTCGCGCAGTGAAATCAAGAAATCTAGGTTACATAGAAAGACGCGAGTGGAAAAAGATTAATATTGATCTGTATCAGTCGACGTGTGACGAAATTTTGGGCAAAATAAAAGTTCCATTTCAGCTTCTGGTCAATGGGTTAGGTGACAAAATCGCACTCAACACATATTGTGCTGAAATCACCCATGCGCTTAAAGTTGCTGAGTCTGCATCTGTACCTAGTGCAGTTATTAAGAAAGGTACTAGGAAAAGGGGATGGAGCGACCATCCTTACGTGAATCATGCTAAAAGGAGGTCTAAGATGTAGTACTTAGTTTGGCACAAATCCGGCAAGCCTAGGTCACGTACTGTTTTCAATCTCTTTCGTAAAACAAAAAGAGAATACAAAGCATGTGTGGATGAGCTTAAAGTGGAGGAAGCAGAAACTGCTTCGAAAGAGGCTATCCACGACCCGCAAAATATGTGGAAAAAGTTGTCAAGTAATAGAGTGTAGCCAAAGCGTTGTGCCACAGTACCTGAAGAACAGTAGTTAGAACACTATTCGAACATTTTCGGGTCAAAAAATATTCCTTTGGAAAAAGAATATGAGGAATCGTTAAAATTACGTCTTGATTCGCTTCTGAAACAGAGAAATTATTTTGTTGTTTCTAAAAATAATGTTTCAAGGGCTGTTAGCCAGTTAAAGGGTAACAAAGCTCCTGGTCTTGATAGTGTTAGTGGTAATCATCTACGAAATGGTTCCCCGCTTTTGCTTCAGTATCTGCAACTACTCTTTCAGATGTGTATAGATAGTGCAACCGTTCCTAACTCGTTCTGTACTGGGGTTGTTACAGATATCCTCAAGAAAGGAAAAAATGTGAATGAGTGTGGAGGCTATAGGCCTATTACTGTCTCAAGTACGCTGAGCAAAGTGTTGGAAAGATTGGTTCTTAGCGAAATTGCATCGAAATGTGTTATAGACCACAGACAGTTTGGATTTCGAAAATATCTCAGCTGTGCTTTTGCCCATAGACTTCTAAAGCATATTCTTGCTAAGGCTGAACTACTCGGGTTGTCCGTGCATGTATGTAGTGTCGATATTTCTGCTGCATTTGACTCAGTCATCCAGTCCACCGTCTTCCAGACCCTGCTAGATGGTGGTGTGAATACCCATATAGTAGCTGTGTTATCATATTGGTATTCTAACAGCTATATAAAAGTGAAACTTGGACTTGACAGACTTAGTGCGCCAGTTAAACTTAATTGAGGACTTCGACAAGGCTCAGTTCTAAGTCCGATATTATTTAACACTTTGACTTCTAAGGTTACAAAACAAATCTCTGGTGGGCATAACCTTGATCTTTGTGATCTGAGTCTAATAAGCTATGCCGATGATTTACTTATGTTGAGTTTTTCTCTGAGTCTATTGCAGGATAATTTAGATAAGCTTGTATCTGGCTATAGAGCTATTGGTCTGCAAGTTAATGGTAAGAAAACTGAATTTCTGGTTTTCAACTCAACGAAACGGGATTCACCAGAACCAACTGTTTCAGTAGATAGCGCTACTATTGCACCGTCTTCGTTGCTTAAATACTTAGGTCTTCTATACGGTCGAGATAAGAAAGCAACTAGAATTCTTTGCCTTGACACCCTTATGTCAAACCTACGAATTAGCTATGCTAAACTGGCCCCCCTGAAGTATTCATACAATCGGCAAATTCTGGCGAGGCTATATAGAGCGGTGGCACTCCCACATATTCTTTACCTGTCCCCTGTATGGGAATGGTTTAGGGAAACAGAGTGACTAAAGGCTAGATCTGCGTTCTGCAAATATTTAAAATTTCTGTTACGAGTACCGCTGTTCGAGAGAAATACATTTCTCTTGGACAAGTATTTTATTCCAGAGCCTCGTGAAGTTGTGGTAATGCAGGAAACCAATGCTAGAAAAGATGCACTGGAGCACCTTTACGATTTCCTTCTGTTGCACGTCATGTACGAGCTGTGAATGTATATAGTGTATATAATCTAATGGTTTATTTTTGAAGTAATGTTTTTTTTTGTTTTTCCCTTACTCCGCCATGTTTTTGTTATTGGTGGGCTAAAATAAACTACCTATCTATCTATCTATTGTAATATTTTTACCTTTAGTTCCGTTTTGAGTTCTTATATACAACGTGTTGTGAATACAGTAAGGTTTTTTTATGTACTTTTTTAACTTTTCAGCTTAGGTCGAAACTAAAGAAATAGTTAGAAAACCTTATCGGTAAACTTTGGCTTTAAATGTGGCCATAGACCATCCGATCACGTTAGTATATACGGAACTGTTGGAAAAGTGGTGACCCCCGCACGTTAAACGTCCAATAAGTGGTACCAGCGCCACACCCCCTCGAATACCTGACATTAAAGTGATATACCAGAGAAAACAGTTCATGGCTGTTGCAAAGTTTTTCCCGCCAGGTACTAACCCCGAAGAGATAATAGCAGGTAACCCCTATGTCACGGAAGCTAAAAGATATGGCACTTCACAGACAGTTCGACTTGTTTTACAGATGCATCATCACGTGATTGGGCTATATGGAAAGGTATCCATATTGAGTAAACTCACTTCAAAGTAACGACGTTCAAAGAAATTCCAAAAAGGTGCTTCAGTTGCAAGTCTTTTGAACATCTGGCTCGAGACTGCAGCAATCAGCCCTGCTGCCCCGTTATGCAGGGCCCCATGAATCGACAAGAGAAACATCATGTCAATCAAACAGTGTCAAGAGTGTACTTTTTCCCAAGGAGAAGAACGATAAACCAAGCTATAGCCTGATCTGCCCAGCCGTTAAAAAAGCCATGAACAAAGCGGTTCAAACCCGAAAATGAACAATTTAAAGGTATTTTGCCGAAAAATATACGGACACAACGCTGTGAAAATAGGCTATCTGAGCAGAATTTGCTACGATTTTAAAGTAATTTGTGTGCAAGAGCACCTACTTACCAAGGACAATTTTGCTCGGTTCCAGTCCTTTCCGCGCAAATCGGTTTTCAGACCCGAAGCCAAACAACAATTTACGCGCGAAGGACCTAGCAGTGACACTGCTGTTATAATCGATGACCAGATCCCCTGTAGGCTGTACGAGTCTTATGACTTCTACACTTCTGTAGAATGTTTAAGGCAAACTAGCTTTTCCTCATTAATGTATATTTTACAACCAACCTGAATAACGATTGTTGTGAGAAACGCTATGCCGAAGCGCGTAGCCGTTTAAGCAGATTCTTGTGTAGAGTCGGCAACAGATGTTTTTTGATTTGCGGAGACTTCCAGTGCAACCCCTCCTTACCTGGTAAACTAAAAGACATCCTTCTATTAGCACTCCCGGATGTGATATACTTTTGTGACAAAGATCAGCAGTTTACATTTATACAAAATAGCGGCTCTACGAGTAATATCGACCATGTGATAACAAAGTTTCCGCTCATGAAAAATATAAGTGTTGACTCCGACCATACCTGTAGTGACGATTTAGGTCTATTTTTGAGTGTCCCTTTTCAATCTACTGCCAACCACGCAACCATAGAACACTGTAAAAACTGAGTGGGAAATAATTGACACGGTGCTGTATTAACACACCTGTGACGAAATCCTGAGCACAAGTGTCCAAGATTCGGTTGCTTCAAACATCTATTGTGAGAAAATTTGCCACGCCATAAAAACCGCAGAAAAATTAGTCGTCTCCTGTCGTAAGGTCCATTCTGGTTCTCAAAAACAGGTTGGGACAAGGGTCCATTGGTCAAACAAGCAAAACAAGTGCTAAATTGGGGCACAATATCTGGAAGGAATCCGTCAAGTCCTGATCTGGAGTGATCTTCCAACTGTTTTGGAGCACAAAGAAGGACTACGTAAAACTAGCGGAAAGACTGAAATTGAAGAAGCTGATAAGGTTTCAGAGCAAGCGTCAAAAAACCCGAAAGTGACGTGGAAGTTCTTCAAGAGATCCAAGACCAGTGGAAAAACGTGCTCATCTGACATTCCGGAAAGAGAAGTGGTTAAGATATTACTCTACAATGTTTCGTTCAAAAAACCCCAAGCTTGAACGGGGTTGTAATAAATGCTTAAACAAAAAAGCTCAAAACCTTACTAAAATTGCAAAATACCTTTGCGATATCAAAATTGGCTCTAGCTAAAACAGTTTGTAAATTAAAACGCAGAAAGGCACCTGGTGTTGATGGTATTTGTCGGGATAACTTAAGGCATGGAACTGACCTCTTGTTTTAGCATATCACTCTTCTGTTCCAGAGGTGTGTCGATTGCGGTAGGGTACCTAGCTCATTTTGTGCTGGTGTTGTGTCAAATGTCCCCAAAAAAGAGAAAAATTAAAATCAGTGTACAGGATATAATCAATTACCGTTTCAAATGTTCTCAGTAAAGTCTTCGAGCTACTTGTCCTTCGAAAATTTTGGGGAAGTGTAGATTAGACTATCGTCAATTCGAAGTCCACCAAAACCTGAATTGTGCGTTTTTAAATAGGCCTATAAGGAAAGCTATTGACAAAGTCCACAGAACGGGATCTTTATGTGAAGCGTAGGCATCTCAGCTGCATTCGATGCAGTTGCGCAGTCGCAGGTGTTCCTGAAATTACTCAGATATGGTTTGAATGCTCATGTCATGGCACTTTTATTTTTCTGGTACTCAGACAGTTTTGTGAAAGTTAGACTGATAGGGGATAAGCTGAGCAGACCAATTTGACAAAGCCTACAGAATGGGATTCTCCCTCTTTATGCGCAGCGTAGACATCTCAGCTGCATTCGTTTCAGTTGTGCAGTCTTCAGGTTTAAAAATATGTTTAAAAATATGAATAACTATATTTTAGATTCTCCAGTTGTAAAAGAAGATTAGCCTAATTGAGGGAGTTCAGAGGCATGTCATAAAGTGCATGGCTGGCCTACAAGATATCCCTAACACCAAGAGACTGGAGGATATTAGTTTATTAGTTTAATATATTATATATTAGTTTAAGTTAATGATTAAATTAGCCTAGATTTTAGTTTTACATTAGTTTTGCAAGATAATGTTGAAGTGTATCAATAATTTAGGCTAGATATTAGTTTATTAGTTGAAGATCTTAGATAATAGATGAAGTGAATCATTAAATTAGGCTAGATATAGGTTTTACATTAGTTTTGCAAGCTAATGTTGAAGTAAATGAATAAATTAGCCTAGATATTAGTTTTACATTAGTTCTGCAAGCTAATGTTGAAGTGAATCAATAAATTAGGCTAGATATTAGTTGAAGATATTAGATATTAGTTGAAGTGAATCATTAAGTTAGACTAGATATCAGTTTTACATTAGTTATGCAAGCTAATGTTGAAATGAATCAATAATTTAGGCTAGATATTAGTTTATTAGTTGAAGATATTAGATATTAGTTGAAGTGAATCATTAAATTAGGCTAGATATTGGTTTTACATTAGTTTTGCAAGCTAATGTTGAAGTTAATCAATAAATTAGGCTAGATATTAGTTTATTAGTTGAATATATTAGATATTAGTTGAAGTGAATCATTAAATTAGGCTAGATATTTGTTTTACATTAGTTTTGCAGGCTCATGTTGAAGTAAATCAATAAATTAGGCTAGATATTAGTTTATTAGTTGAAGATTTTAGATATTAGTTGAAGTGAATCATTAAATTAGGCTAGATATTGGTTTTACATTAGTTTTGCAAACTAATGTTGAAGTAAATGAATAAATTAGCCTAGATATTAGTTTTACATTAGTTTTGCAAGCTAATGTTGAAGTAAATGAATAAATTAGCCTAGATATTAGTTTTACATTAGTTTTGCAAGCTAAGGTTGAAGTGAATCATTACATTAGCCTAGATATTAGTTTTACATTAGTTTTGCAAGCTAATGTTGAAGTGAATCAATAAATTAGGCTATATATTATTTTATTATTTGAAGATATTATATATTAGTTGAAGTGAATCATTAAATTAGGCTAGATATTTGTTTTACATTAGTTTTGCAAGCTAATGTTGAAGTGAATCAAGGCTAGATATTAGTTTATTATTTTAAGATATTAGATATTAGTTGAAGTGAATCATTAAATTAGGCTATATATTTGTTTTACATTAGTTTTGCAAGCTAATGTTGAAGTAAATCAATAAAGTAGGCTAGATATTAGTTTATTAGTTGAAGATATTAGATATTAGTTGAAGTGAATCATTAAATTAGGCTAGATATTAATAAGTAGTAGGTTTAATGTGTCACTGAGTTATATATTTCTGTATATAACTTATATAGGCCTAGTCAGTGAGTTACACATATTTTAAGTAGTAGGCTAAATATGTCACTGAGTTATATATTTCTGTATATAACTTATGTAGGCCTAGTCAGTGAGTTATGTATATTTATAAGTAGTAGGTTAAATATGTCACTGAGTTATTGCCTTTGCAAAACAAAAGTAATATGTTTGTCTGGCCTCCCCCAGGCCATTCAGCATGTCCCCAGGTGGCGATAGGGGAACGCTCTACAGATATGTAGTTTACCTCCATAGGAGGCATGGACTAAGGGGGAACCTTGTCCCTGGGGGTCCATAATAGAATCTGGGGTACCCTTGCCCGGGGTCATAAATACAGGCGGAGGAGGAAGAAGGCCACTCAAATGTACACTCAAAAGGGCCCACTTGTTTATCCACAAGGTCCAAGAGTCGCAAACCTTCTCCCAGCAATGGGTTAAATTGCATGGTGATGCAGAACACCATCGCGGGAGGATCCTCTATTGGAAGACAACTCCGTCAGGGCGGAAGATCCAGATCTATGGACAACGGCCTCTACAAAGGGCTGCCTTATCCTATTCGGGGTACTAGGAAGACTGGTATCGTTGTGGTCAACTCTATTCCCTCTTGAAGAGTGGTGACCCTCGAGCAAATTATAGCCTAGTAAACGACAAAGCATTCGCACGGGATTCTGACTAATGGACAATTCTTCTGGGCTTGGTATGATTTGATGGGCGTCTTTGGGCTGAAAAACCTCTTCCTAGCCAATTTATCTATTACGGGTTGCCTCCCCGTAGTAGCATAATATTTGTAGGCATGAATATATAATGAGTCGGAGGTAATAGGCTTGAGATTGTCTGTGCAGGATTTTGACTCTTGTTGATAGAAGAGCATCGCCAAGCGCTGAAAACCATGTTGTGACCAAGATGGGCCCAGGATTGCACAAAGCCTCCATTCAAGGAGGTCCCAGGGACTTCTTGCTGTCCGGTTCTAAGCCGGCTTAAGCACTTCGGTGTAGACTTGAGAAGATATATGATCTCCTTCCTGCCTGGTATCCGGGATCATTGCTTTTCCTGAGGCGGAAATAATTTCAATGATTTAAAGATCATGAAAATTGGAACTTGGAATGTTACGACATTAAAAAATGACTATCGTATCGACATTTTAACTGACGAATTCAGACGATTCGAACTGGATTTATTAGGAGTTTCAGAAACTCATATCCCAGGGGTAGGAAGTATGAAATTAGGTGATATAGAATTTGTTTACTCAGGCAGGAAGGATGGGTTACATAGACAGGGAGTAGGGCTCATGATGAATAAGGAAGCGGCTAAGTCTTGTTTAGGCTGGGAAGGTATTAATAATAGAATACTAATTGCTCATTTTATGACTAGAAAGCTCAAGGTATCAGTTAGAGTAGTATATGCCCCTGTAGAACCGACTGATGGAGATACTAGTGACTCAGATGAATTCTACTTACAGTTACAGGAGCAAATAGACAAGGTCCCAGGTAGAAATATGATGTTATTACTGGGAGATTTTAACGCCCAGGTTGGTAGAAATAAGGATAGATGGTATCCCAGCTTAGGTAAATTTGGTGTAGGAAAAGAAAACAGTAATGGATACAGACTTTTGCAATTTTGTAGGTATAACAATCTAGTTATAACCAATACGGTGTTTGGTCATAAAATGGCTCATAAGCTAACATGGTATTCACGTGATGGTAAGACAGCAAACCTTATTGATTATGTTATAGTAACTCGAAGAATGGCAGGATCAATACAAGATACTAGGGTATATAGGAGTGCTGTTATCGATGTTAAAAGTAAAGATCACCATCTAGTAGTGTCAAGGGTTAATTTAAAGCTGAAATATCGGAAGGGTAATTACCTCCCGGGAAGTTATGATGTTAGTAGACTCCAGGATGAGAGTTTGAGAGAAACTTTCCTGGAACAGTTGAATACTAATTTTGAGAGTTTAAAATTTGATAATGTGGAAGATGGTTGGAATTATTTTAGAAAAATTATTTGTGAAGTTGCTGAAGGTGTATTAGGGAAGAAAGCTAGAACTGCAGCTAAGAATATTAGTGAAAAAGCTTTATGTTCAATAGAAAGGAGAAAGGACTTGTACAAGAATTATCTGAGTGATAGATCACATGAAAACAAAAGAAATGTAAAGAAAGTGGAGAAAGCATTGAAATATGAACTAAGGAGGTGTGAAGTGGAGGCCATGGATAAAATTGCCGAGGATTTAGAAGATGCAGCTAGACGGCATAATAGTAAAATATTGTACTGGCACGTTAACAAATTGAGAGGTAGTAGTCAATCCGGACTAGTCCCAATTAAAGATAGGAATGGGGTGGCAATTAGCGATAAGACAAAAGCTAAAGCGAGATGGGCCGAACATTTTGAGAATTTGCTTAACCGAGATAGAGTTGCAGGAAAAAATATAGAGGAAAATGAAAAAGTTTGCGATACCTTGGATGTGAAGGAAGATTTGTTTTGTGAGGAGGAATTAAAAACAGTACTAAAAGGATTAAAGAATAATAAGGCTCCAGGTGCTGATAGGGTAGTAAATGAGTTTTTTAAATATGGTGGCTCTGAGGTTAGAAATAAGTTATTGGAGATTATGAATATGATTTTTGAAAAAGGGGAAGTACCTAACGATTTTAGGAAAACCTTAATTAAGCCACTTTATAAGAAAGGTGATAAAAGTGAGTGAGGTAATTATCAAGGCATTAGTCTGGTCTCTGTAGGTAGCAAATTGCTTAGTAAAATGATACTTTTTAAACTGAGAGATGCCGTAGACAAAGTTTTAAGAGAAGAGCAGTGCGGCTTTAGAAAAGGTAGAGGATGTGTTGACCAAATTTTCACTCTTAGGCTAATAATTGAGAAGTGCCTAAGTTCTCAAACACCTTTGGTCCTCAGTTTTATAGATTATGAGCAAGCGTTCGATTCTGTTGATAGAGGAGCTTTAGTAAAGGTTTTATCCTTGTATGGTATGCCAGAAAAATACATTAAAGTGATTAGTGCTATGTACGAGAATAACACTGCTGCGGTTAAGGTAGGAAATGAGGTTAGCAGCTGGTTTTGTATTAAATCAGGAGTTAAGCAGGGTTGTGTTCTATCCCCCTTTATATGGATTATTTTGATGGACTTTGTTTTAAGGAGCACAGGAAAGGCAATGGGAGACCACGGAATCAAATGGGGAGGAAAAAGTCTCCTGGACTTGGATTATGCTGATGATTTAAGCATCCTAGATGAAAGTGTGAGCAAAATGAATGAAGTTTTAGAGGTTTTGCGAGTTCAGGGTGCTAGTATTGGTTTGAAAATTAATGTTAGGAAGACCAAGTCACTAAGGCTAGAAATAAGTGAAGATGAAAAAGTGACGTTGGGTAATGAAAAGATTGATCAGGTGGGCAGTTTCACTTACCTTGGTAGTATTATTAGTAAAGATGGTGGGAGCAGTGAAGATGTTAAAAATAGAATAGACAAAGCTCAGGGTGTTTTTTTACGTTAAAAAAAGTCTGGAAGAATAGGAAGATAAGTCTGCAAACCAAGATTAGAATCTCAGAAGCTACAGTGATGACAGTGGTCAAATATGGCTCTGAAGCATGGACGCTCCGCTCCGAAGAGCGGATGAAGATTTGCTGGATGTTTTCCAGAGAAATTGCTTAAGGATTGTTTTGGGTACCCGGCTGACTGGCCGTATTTCGAACAGTATGCTGTACGAAAAGTGTGGTTCAATCCCGCTTTCTAGGGCTATAAAGAGAGAAAGGTTGAGATGGCTAGAGCACGTTCTTCGGATGAAGGATGACATATTACCAAAGATTGTTCTTTTCGGCCAACCATCAAGGGCTAAACGGAAAGCAGGTCGTCCCCGTCTGGGTTGGGAGGACGTCATAAAGAAAGATTTAAAGGAAATGGGAACTTCGTGGGCGGGTGTAAAAAGGGAGGCTTTGAATAGATTGGGGTGGAGGAGGAGCGTGCGTAGCTGTGTTGGCCTTAGGCGGCTTGGTGCTGCGATGAGTTGTTAGTAGTAGTAGTAGTCTCAGGTGTTCCTGAAATTACTCGAATATGGTGTGAATACTCAGGTCGTGGCACCTTTATCTTTCTGGTACTCAGTCATTTTTATGAAAGATAGACTGACGAAGAATCACCTGAGCAGATCTATGAGACTTGTTCGATGTGTTCAACAAGGATCTGTATTAGGCCCCATCCTGTTTAATACCCTGACATCAGGAATAACGAAAAACGTTGCTGGAGAACTCAGCATCAATCTATGTGACGTCAACCTGTTTTAGTGTGCTGACGACCTGCTGATGCGAAGCTGCAAACTTACTTCTCTACAAGACAACACTGACAGCCTGATAAGTGGTTACAAAAGCACCGGTCTAAGGGTTAACGCACTAAAGACGGTGTTTGTGGAATTTTGTCCCTTGGCAAGCAAGCAGCGAAGCAGTGGCCCTACTTATGTGATGGTTGAGCAAATGAAAAATATCGCTGGAAAAACCATAAAATACCTGAGAATAAACTAAGCCATGATGTCAGAAGTTCTCGTTTGCTGATAATCGAGAAAATTACAAAGAGTATTTATTCAAGCTACGGAAAGCCTGTCTCTCTGAAATTTAGCTTAGACAGGAATATTCTTGCAAAGCTTTACACAGGGGTTTGCTCTCCCTCACCTGCTTCATTTATCTCTGCTATGAGGTTGGTTCCCGTAAACTGACAGACTAAAACTCCGGTCTGAATACAGCAAATACCTTAAGTTTTTGCTTCGATACCCGCTCTACGAAAGAAACATATTCGTTCTAAGATCTCAAAATATGGTAGACCCAATTGTCGTTGTGCCGTCTACTGAAACAAGTGCAGAAAAAAAGGCTTTGGAAACATTGTTCGAGTTTTTGTCTCTACATCTGATCTACGAGTGCGAATGAAGAAGTTACTACTTAATTTTGTTCTTTCATGCAGAGTTTTCTTGTTTTTCCTATTCTTTTTTTGTATTACTCCGATTTTTACTTTTTTGGTATGAGTGGGCAAAAATAAAATTATAATGATTATTATATTGCAACTTTGTATGCTGAACACAAAGATGATAATTAAGTTATAAGGGAGAATCGGGAATAATAAATAGAGAGAGGTTTTGATTGGGAGGGACCTTAGTGCCCCACTCTTTACGATAAAGTTTGAATTATCATAACGATGGTAGTCAATCCTAATTTTGGCGTAGGCTTTTTTTTCTTTTTTTATGGTGGGGGGAGGTTCTGAGTAAAAATTACTACTTAGCTTATGATATCAATTTTTCAAGGGGATATTGGGGCCCGTTGGAAAAATATATCACTCCTGGGGTGATGCCCCAAATTTCTTCTGCCTTTCTATAGGTAAAAACATGCGTGCGATCCTTTTTTTATGCTGAAATTATTTTTTGGAATATTAGGGGAGCTATCAACAAGATCATCTGACCTTCCTACCCCCAATATTTGATGTTTAGATATATGATCCTGTTTATTTTTTAGTAGCATTTCATACACGTTCGTTATCATAACCACTCATTTTGTAAGGACCATACACGATGATTAGAGATACACCACCCTGAGGTGGTAGCCAATGGCCTGTAAAATCACACACTCCTCTTTTCGGAGGAGTCTATCCCCATTTTCTAGAATTATGCAAAGTTTCTTCCGCCACATACTAATGACCGATAATTTGGTATTCCAAATCACCAATAAAAGGCAAACGCAATTTATGGATTAAAATTCTGTTTTCTAGAGTTTTTGTTACTATTGGCAAGGGTCACTTTTTTCTTAAATTTTGCTATCACGAACAGTTTGGTTAGCTTAAAATCAAAGTACAAAAAATCAAATGTTTTAGCTTACATTTTAATTTCTATCCAATCCTTTTCTAGTAATCCTTTAATTATTCTTCATGTTTCCAGGTTGAACTTCTGAATGTTGCAGATGAAAAATCAGTCTGCCGGGGGAATTTTATTGGTTCGTGATTTTCAATGGTTGTTGGCCATGTACCACTTATGACCGTGACACTTATGCCATTAAGGATTTAAGCTGTATTATTAAGGATCGGGCCAACTGCGCCGTTATGGAACTGCTCCACTTGTGCCGCTTAGATTTTACCACGCCGTTACTATTTTAAACTTGTGCCGCTATGATTACCTTGTGCCGCTAAAGATTACACCACTTGTAATGGGGAGTAAGATAAACGGGTGACCGCGCCACTTCCTATGGAAGAAAATAAAAAATGGATTTAAGTACTACATTTGAATTTCCTCGTGAGGTGATTAATTAGGCTGGGGAGCCGTCAATCCAGGAGCGTAATCAAACTTTGTAGGATCATCAGATCCCTTAGGAGCGTTTCCAATGGAGACATTTGAACTAGGTATCTACTTTGCGATAACATAACAGGCATATAAGTAAAACTACACAAATAGAAAAGTAATGGTTTTATTGAGACTTACATTTCAGGTGTACAACAATGTATGTATATGAGCAAGGTTTCACTTCAGTCAGAATAATAATTTCATAATTGTTCGCCAAATGGTAAGAACATAATGTCTGTAATCATAATGCCCCGAAAAACACTTTTCTAACATTATAAAACACTAGTCTTTATTATGCGCGCTAAGAGCTATTTCACGATTGGCCCAACTCCTGTGGAGGACCCGCTACCTTGTCATTATGTTTACAAACTAAACTCATTATGCTAACTGATTGCCCAATAATTTATTTTCAATATTCTGATGATTAGACATTCATATTCTTATGATAACCTAAAACTTGCTGTGAACTTTGTATCTCGTGATTTTTTATTGCCAAGTACTTTCGTGAAATTCAAATCCGTCTTCCTTGACTAATGCCGTAATTCGACCGGTAGCTTTTCCACACTTCAAAACGTCTGGAATGCTACGAGGCATTTATATCGGAAGTATCCATAGAAGTAAACAATTTTTTTGTATTTTAAATATATCACATATTATTCACGGTACATATTACCCTTTCCATCATTTAATGACGTCCCGTCATTAGGATTTGCTTGCCCTTGGGTTTTTTAAATATTCGCGATTTATTTACTATTTGTCCTACGTAATTTTAATTGACATTGTATTATTTATACTTTTATTTAAGCTTAATCAGGAGTGCTAAAAAAAAATTTCCTTGTTACTTTTTTTATTTTATTATATATCCTTTTCTGAAGTTCCTCCACCGGAATAAGATTACCTATGGTTACAGCCTAGCTACTATGCTAAAGATTTTTTTTCTACATCTAACACTCATAGCTTCTACAACTTCAACCTTTTTAAACAATATCGTGGAAAATAATGTATGGGGTTGGGACTATATTACTAGTAGTTTAGTATATTTGTAACGTGGTAATAATCACATTAATTGAAAACTGCAAGTTTTTATCTAATGCTATTTTTGGGATTATTATACTTTCTATCTACGGTAAATTAATAGAGTAATACTGCAATACTACATATAACTTTATCTACGCAATTAGCAATTTATATATATGAATGATTTAAAATATAAATACTATGTCACCACTTTCACTGGTAAATTTCAAAATACTTTCACTTGGTCTGTTCTTTATGTAATATTAAAGATACGATATCAAAATTGTTAATTTGTCAAAACTTTTAAAGTATAACATATGCAAATTCACACCTACTTCACCACCCTGCGTGTCTCTTAGCATACTCACTCCTTCTGTTGTAAATTATGGTCTTTCAGTCTTTTAGTTTTGGCAAAAAATTTAAAAACACTTAAAATATAGTTTCTTCACAGAATAGTTTGAACAAGGTTGGGTTCATCTTGGACGAAGTGCTTTCTCTAATTATGAAACGGGAAATGATACTTACAACTAGAGGTGTGTGGAATTTTGCTGAAAACGCTGAACAACACTTAGCAACACTAGCTAAAGTGTTCGAGAAATTCAGAGAGGGCAATTTAAAATGCCGGCCTGAAAAAGTAAATCTATTTCAACCGAAAATTAAATTTTTAGGAGTAGTGGTGACGCAAGGAGAGATATCCCCAGACCCAGACAAAATAAAATGTGTTGAGAACCTCAAACCCCCTAGAACTATGAAAGAATTAAGATGAATTCTAGGTCTTACTGGCTACTTTAGAAAACTCGTGCGCAGTGACGCCCAAATTGCGAAACCCCATCACGGAGTTACCTAAAGGGAACTCCCAAAATGTTACCCTGGTCCCAGGAAGCTCAAACATCCCTATGCGGTCTCAAAAAAGCACTCACTTTGGAACCAATATTATCACTGCCTGATTTTGAAAAAGGACAATTTTGGTCACAACCGATGCTAGTTCGGAAGGCATTGGTGCTTTTCTCTCACAAATAATTCCAGGTAGAAAACCCTAATTCTCTAGAGGGACCGCCTAAACAAAAAATAATAGAAAGAGTTATATGCTATTCGAGTAGAACTTTATCAAAAGGCAAAAGTAGTTATTGCGCCACAAACTTAAAATTATTATCCATAATCCACCACTTGGACAAATTTAGACACTATTTAATTGGTAGAAAATTTATACCACGATCAGACCATAAAAGCTTGCAGTACCTGCGCACTTTCAAAAACCCCACGGGAATTCTAGTTAGATAGATTATGAAAATCCAAGACCTATATTACGAATTAGAATATTTAAAAGGTAAACAAAATGCAGCTTGTGATTTTTTGAGTAGATTCCCAGAAAATATGCCGTCGGAAGCCGAGGAGAACGAAATTAACGCTATCAATACTAAGAATAAACATAAATGTAAGAAAAACAAAGTCAATGACACAGTAAGAGAAAATAAGGATAACTATTGTCCCTTGTCTTTTGAAAATGTTAAAAGAAATCAAAAAAAGGACAAAATGTGCATAGCATTTATTAATTATTTTGTGAATGATGATGCGTTATCAGATAAATTCAAAATTCTTAGAAAAGAAATAGATAATTTTTACTATGATCTTGATGAGGAAATATTATGCAGAATTGTGAATGCTGAGGCAAAGAGAAACCTGGAAATTTAACTATATTAACTTATCTGAAACCCACGACATTTACAAAATGTATTTGGTCAACAGGGCCCACGTTTACGCACACCTAGCCTATTGGCAACTTCCTTATAAACGCAAGGGCAAGAATCCCGATAACATATACCGAAATACAAACGATAAGAGTACAAGGGCTTAAGCCAGAAGAAAAGAAAAATAATTATAAAAAAGAGGAAGAAGACAATTACGTGCATAAGAAATGTTTGAAAATGGACGGTAAACGTACTTGTGCTAGACTAGCCATGGCCGACGAGCCAACAAAAGAAGGTATCGAAACATTACCTAATCTAAATGAGAAAAACGCCCAAAAAGTGTCAACTCACAAGCCTTCTTAATAATATACAGACAAAGACTACAAGCCTTATTTGAACTATTTAATACGGAAATACAAAAATTAAAACAATGTACCACGAAGATTTTTGAAGTATTTTTCGAAGAAATAAATACCTTAGATCTACAAGCCTAATTCATATCATCGGAGAACTCACCTCCCGCCTTTTTGGTTTGACAACGGAGGAAAACTTTAACATCCAAGGGAAAATGTAAAAAAGTTGAATAATGCCATGAACGTAACGTTACACGTCCAGAAGATACAAGCCAGTATAGCAAATTACCAGAGAGATAAAGTTGAAATGATATCTAAGAAAATATCAATAACTGTAAACGTAATGAATTATTTAAGGAACGAAGTGGATCGCTTGGTGACAGACATAAGCCTTACCATGGTATCACTCGATATAATTACCATGTCATTACTAAATCTAGCGAAAGATGTTAGTAAGTTTGAATTTGCATTATTTGCCCTCACGGGAGGGAACCTTGTCTTACGACCTAGTAGACCCTTCGAACCTAAAAAGTATTTTAGACGAAATAAAAACGCACCCAACGTTTGGTCTACATTTACCCATAGATCCAGAAGTATCAAATTTATTCCTTTATTACACAAAATTAAAAGTCCACATCACGGAAATAAATGAACAATTATTCGCAGTAGTAACAATTCCATTGATAAACCAACAATCCATATGAGACTTGTACAAAATTTCGACCTTCCCTGCTAATATAAAGAAGACAAATTCGTTTATGACTATAATACCTGAAACAGAGCATTTACTTGTTGACCAAGATAGAAGAAAATATGCCCTAGCTAATCCACAAGACTTAAAAGAGTGCGTATCATTCAAAAACCTAGTAAGCCAGCTTACGTTATCTATTTACAACGTCAAATCTGGATCTTGTATGTTGGATATATTTTTTGAAAGACACACAACAGGAAGAAATACATGATTCTTGCGAAGCTTTGATAGGAAGAACTAAACCAAAAATATTCATACACCTTAGATATGATCTTTGGTTATTTTCTGTTCCAAAACAAACTATTGGAACTTTGTTTTGTTATAATTATACTGAAAGAATCGATCCAAGATACAGGACCGAATTACTATTACAAGAGGTGGGTACGATAACAATGTAACAAGGATGTCGACTTGTAACTAAAGAGTCAACAGTTCAAACGCCGTTAATAACAACGCGCATAAATATAATAAGTCCTAAAATAACCAACTTTAAGGCAATCAGCCTGTCGTACACTATTCCGAATATAGAAAGGGAGGATATGAAAACCTCCAGATGGTCCAAAATAGAAAAGAATAAAGGGACATTACCACCTACAAAAATAAGAAAAGCACTAGAGTCCCAGATACCCCTATTTACTAATGAGGACCAAAGATTAACGCACGTGAATAATAGATACGGATTATTCTCAACCAATTTCTGGTGAAACATACTACTGACCGTATGTTTCGTATTCGCGATTTCCTTGACTATGAGAACCTTACTAACTTTCAATTATGGAAGAATTTTGAGACTAAGAAGGTAAAATCCAAAGGAAGAACACGGGGAAACGGCTGAAATGCAGAAGTTAAACCAGGAACCACGCGAAGACATCTAAGCCAAGAAAAAGGAAACATGTCTAGTTCAAATCCAAGTTATCTCGGAGAATGATTTAGTTAGAGGGTATTTGTTAATTGAGATTAATACCGTTTACTAGGTTTCTCTTGGAATTTTTCCATCTATCTAAAACATTCTTTGAGATAACTTGGATTTGAACTAGACATGTTCCCTTTTTTATTGTAATTGTATCATTTTCGTGGTTATTAATTATCCAAATAAAACCTTCTCCTTTGTCGTAAGATATAATCTGTTCTTCGCATGACAGATTTTCAGGAATTTCATTCGAAGGGATCGCGAGCCATATTTCGGATTCGCTATCCACTGGTTCAATCATCTGTGATATTTGAATTCTTTGCATCGTTTTGGGAGGGACTTTTGTTTTCTGTATTGCGAATCCATAATATTTTTCTTTATTTTCATTGTCTATTAAATTTAGACTGGCGCTATCCGCCAATAACATTGGCTGCGCCTGAACCGCATTGGGGTTCCCTACTTTTTTCCTTAATTCCACTATTTCCTTGATTTCATTCGACCTATATCGTCGCATATCTCCTATTTTTATTTTTGCACATTCAATCCACTTATTATTTAAATTTACTTCATTTTTGCAATGTCTCCGGGAATAAGTAAACAAATTTCTGATTATTCCACATCCTTTTTGTACCTAAATAAGAGATTCAAAAGATTGCGACATTACACCGCCAGAAATTTTATTTACTGTTATATCCTCTTCGTAACCTCTGTTACAATTTCTTAAGGTAGGGGAAGGGGTATTTGCCGGGTACATAAGCTTTTCGTTCGCTAAGTCTAATAATACTCTATTAGACCTTTAAAAATTTGCGCTGATGATGGCTTCATATGAAAAATTGTTTCATATTATAATGTTTTTCGGAAGAATTCTATTATCCTTTTTTATGTTTAGGGGGATTAAGCCTTTTGCATCCAATTTATGCCCTGTTACGCTATTTAAGTTGGGATTATTAAAATTCCTCTGTCGCCTGTTATGCGGAGGCAACATACTAAATACGCATGAGTTTATGATATGAACCGTGGCACCAGAGTCAATTAGTGCCTTAAAGTAAAATTTGCCACACTAAAATCATTAAATATAGGTAACTTATTATTAATCTCACTAAAGAACGGTAATATTATTGGGTTGGATCTATAAAATATTCTATGCCCCTTCTGGGTCCAATTTATTCTTCTGAGGGGCCTGACACGTTTCCTTGTGGATTTACTTCATACGTCGGTGTCTGCAATAGAGATTCAGATATGCCCATGGAATCTCTAGCTAATTGAATTATATTTGTTTGCCGATTTTGCCATGTATTATTACGGTAGTTTGGATGTCTTGCGACGGTGTTGGGTGCTGGCGTCGACTGCAAATGCTGTCGGCTTGAAATATTTGCATTTCCGGTCGGCAAATTTTCGGGATTTCTATATACCATCCTTGCACCACATTGGTTTTGACGAGTATTTGGGTTTTCGAGTCGATAATTATTTAGTCTATAGGGGGGGAGGGTTATACAAATTCTGTTGGTACGCATTGTCAGGTACTGGTGTTTGCAATCTTCCCTGCCTATAACCTTGTTGTCCCGAACAAATGGTTGCCATAACTTGGCGTATTAGCGACGGCATTCCTTGGTGGTGTTATGTCTCTAAACCTAAAGTGGCACTCTCTCGCGATATGCCCAGGTCGATTACAGTTATAGCATCTTACAATTGTGGAACTATTTCCCTAATTGATTGGTTTAATGTGCTGAAGACTTACTGTTTTCTGCCCAGTGGGTTCCTGCATTCTATATCTTTGTGGCACTGGGGTCTTATCCCTTGAAAAGAAATTTGGAGAAGCCTGACCTTCAAGTGAGGCTAGTCTTGCGGTCGATTCGCCTAGGCTATTTATTTTTGTTTTACTATGATTTGCCACAATCTTATCCATTTTGATCATTCGTCCCACCTAAAATATAAGATCCAATGTCTGAATATTTTTGGATATTACCATTCTATATAATTTTCGGTGAAGCCCTTGCAAAAAGGCTTGTAGTATGATTTTTTCATACAATTCTCCTGAACCTTTTCCAACTTCGCTTTTATTGAAATCCGTATATTTTGAAGATATTCTCTTACATTCTGTGTATGGTCTAAGCATACCATTCCGTGTTTTAATTTATTTGTTGAACTAGTTTTGATAAATCTATCTTTAAATGCCGTTAACAATTTTTCTATCGTATTTATTGGCAAAGTGTCATCATCTCCTAAAGCATTTTCAGTTTTCTTTAGGAATGTTAAGGCCTGCCGTCTTAATCTTAGGAGGAGCATACCGACTAACGTTTCTAGCACTGTGTTTGTTAATTCTACAAATTGGGCCAATTGGACATTGAATTCGTCGACATCTGTTTGTCTTTCATATTGCGGAATAGATTGTGTTATTTATACATTTTTTGCGACCAACTTGTGTGCAATTAATAGTTCACTTAATTTTTCTGACATTTTTGCGTTTGAATAACTCAAAATGAATTTATTTTTTTACTTAACCTATTTGGGGAAGACTTCTATCTCCTAAGAGTTATTCTAAAAGGGTTTCTTATTATAGGTTAGCGGTTATAGGCGTATACACTTTTTCTTATAAATCTGTATCTTTCCAATGGTTTAAATTTAAATTAAGAAGTTTGTAGCATAACTATTTCGTATGTTTTTCTCCAAGTTTTCCGACCGCGCCAGTTCTGGCGGGGGAATTTTATTGGTTGGTGATTTTCATTGGTTATCGGTTCTGAACCCCTTATGACCGTGTCACTTGTGACATTAAGAATTTAAGCTGTATTATTAAGGATCGCGCCAACTGCGCCGTAATAGAATTGCTCCACTTGTGCCGCTTAGATTTTACCACGCCGTTAATATTTTAAACTTGTGCCGCTATGATTACCTTGTGCTGCTAAAGATTACACTACTTGTAATGGGGAGTAAGATGAATGGGTGACCGCACCACTTCCTATGGAAGAAAATAAAAAATGGATCAAACTTATATGTTTGAATTTCCTTTGGAGCCGATTAATTAGACTTGGGAGCCGTGAGTCCAGGATTATAGTCAAACTTCATAGGTTCATGATGTCCGATAGGAGTGTTCCAACGGAGAAAATTGAACTAGTTATCTACTTTGCGGTAAGATACAGGCCTATAAGTAAAACAATACAAATAGAAAAGTAAGGGTTTTATTGAGACTTACATTTCAGGTGTACAACAATGTATGTATATGAGCAAGGCTTCACTTCAGTCAGAATACTAAATTCATAATTGCTCACAGAATGGTAGAAACATAATGTCTGTAATCATAATGCCCCACAAAAGAATTTTCTAACACTATAAAGCACTAATCTTGATTATGCGCGCTAAGAGCCATTTCATGATTGGCCCAACTCCTGTGGAGGGGCCGCTACCTTTTCATTATGTCTACCAACTAAACTCATTATGCTAACTGATTGCCCAATAATTTATTTTCAATATTGTGATGATTAGACATTCATATTCCTATGATAACTTAAAACCCTGTGAACTTTGTATCTCGTGATGTTTTATTGCCAAGTACTTTCGCGAAATTCAAAACCGTCTTCCTTGATTAGTGCCGTATTTCGACCGGTGGCTTTTCCACACTACAAAACGTCTGGAGTGCTACGTGGCATTTATATCGGAAGTATCCTTAGAAACAATTCATTTTTTTTTAATTTTAAATTTACCAAATATTACTCACGGTACATCAGTGAATTCAATTTGCTTAAAGTGTGAATATACTAGCTCTAGTCTACTTGCAAACTGTCCATGCTCCAAGGAAGGCTAATTGGGTGACTGGTGAGGGTCCTACAATTGTACAGTCATAGAAAATAACGGATCAACTGCCATTTACATGCAAGCACTGTGTAGAACGTTTGACTGCACAAGCGGAATCACCATGACTGAAGGAAAGGGTAACACACATGGCACATATACAACTTTCAACGACAAATGTCCAACTGGCACCACTGTCTGCGCCATCTTGACCAGAGTTGAGCCAGACAGGGGAATTTTCGTGGTTAGCGGGCTTCACGTTGTAAAATACCTTTTGTGTGGTTAGTTCTAAATAGCGCTCTTGTTAACTATTCACGGGAACGAACAAGTTTTGTTGTATTATTTATTGAGGTTTTTGTTTATAATATATTCAGATATTTGTCAAAGTTACTTGCGTAATGGAGCTATCAATTTTATATACCCATTTCAATTTATGCGTCAAAGACATTTTACTTTATATAAATGATAATAAAAGACCCATGCAAAACTTGGACTGTTACTAATTCTTACACATTAGGTTTTTATACGAAAATAGAACAAAAATCCCATCACATTCAGCGAAAACTCTCAACAGCCAACAGGATAGGATTTATTATGATACATTTCATTGTGCCATTCTCAATATCTCGGATTAACGTTATCATTATAATAAGTACTCAGTATGGAGAGTTTCCTATTGTGGATTAAATAAAAAAAATAAAGAGTAGCACTAATTTCACTGTAAATGCCTATTTAATGAATTGGTGAAACGCAAAACCGTATTTAAACTGAAATGTATGCTTTTTCAGGGGCTAAATAGAGCAGAAACGGCACAGAAGCAGGGGGTAGACCCCCCGCCTCGTCTTATGTTACTACACGATGAGATACCTCTGTAGCGATAATAAAAATAGACCGGCCGTTAATTGTGGTAATAAAGATTGACCGCGTCGAATGTAATATTATACCTTAAAACTGTGAACTTACACCTTATAAGTTCTCCTATAGCGCCACTTATAGCGCTAAAGATCGTGCCATTAAGACCTGCACCACGGCAATGGGGAGTAGTGTTAATTGTTGACCGCGCCAACCGCTGAAAGCGAGAAAACAAAATATGTAGCTATATAAATGTAACCTCTTTTTCTTGAGTTATCTGGAAATCAATTACCTCTAAAGTTATGTAGAAGTCAGATTCCTGCGAGCGCTACCGCTGGAGGCATACGAACTACTTACCTGCCGTGCGACTAGATACAGACATAAAAACAAAATAAACACAAATAGAAAAGCAATAGTTTTATTGAGACTTACATTTAGGTCTACAACAGTGCTTCACTTCAAATGACGACAACAAAGGCAAGGATTAAATTGGCTCTCAAAAATAATGTTGATGGCATTAGAGACAATCCATAATTGAAACAAGAAAAACAGTTTTTTTCACTATATCACAACAATATCGCTCCTGCGTTCTACCAGCTTTTTCACGATTTGCCCAAGTCCTGTGGAGGGGGTCGCTATTTTGTAATTGTGTTCGCAAACTCACTACAATATGGGGACTCTCTATCCAATGATTTGTTTTAAATATTTAGATTATTTAAACGTTCACACTGCTCTTATAATTTAAACTGCCTGAGAAAAATTGTATCTAGCATATTTTTTATTACCAACTATCTTAGCGAAATTCAAAACCGTCTCCCGTGATTAGCGCCGAGGTTTGGCTGAAACTAAGAGGCAGTTTTTCTTTTTGCTGATTAAGAATTTAGACTCTTGGAAACGGGATTTAAACTTAATTAGGGGAATTCGGAATTATCTTTAGAAGGAAAGAATCTTTGTATTTTAAATATGTCACATGATACTTACGGTACATATTACCCTTCCAATTATTTAATGACGTCCCGTCATTAGGACTTGCTAGCCCTTGGGTTTTTGAAATATTCGCGATTTATTTAATATTGGTCCTACGTAATTTTAATTGACATTGTATTATTTTATACTTTTATATAAGCTTAATCAGGAGTGCTAAAAATTTTCTCTATTACTTTTCTTATTTTTATTATACATCCCTAACTAACGTTCATCCACCTGACTAAGATTATTTATGGTTCTAGCCTAGCTACTATGCTAAAGATTTTTTTTTCTTTTTCTACATCTAACACTGATGGATTTTACATTTCCAACAAGGTTGGGGCTATTCTACCTTTACATAAGCTTTTTTTTGAGAATTCACCTTTTACAAGTTTTTTGTTTTGATTTTGCTGACTATAGGGCACACTGCTTCCTATCTACGCTACATTAACTGAATAGTACGACAACGCTACACATAACTCTATCTGAACATGTAACACTCCATATAAGAACGATTTAAAACACACAATGTTATGTTTACCACGTTCACTGGTGAACATTAGAACACTTTCACTGGGAATGTTTGCTATGTAACATTACTGATAGGATATTGGAATTTTTGAGTTATCGAAGTTATTAAAATGTAACATATGTAAATTCTCATCATCACCATATTCCATCACCATTCATGTCTTTTTAGCGTACTCAATCCTTCTGTTGTAAATTCTGGTCCTTCACTCCTTTCGTCTTGGCAAAATTTTTAAAACACTTACGATATAGTTTCTTCACCCAACAGTTCAAGCATGGTTATGTTCATCTTGCTTCTCCAATTTTCAAACGGGAAATGATGCGCCCAGATACAGGTGTGTGGAATTTGGATATCAGAGTTCATTCTCACCTGCTGTTTTTGGATAGGTCATAGGGTGCCTTATCATTAAGGGGTTGAACACTGGGACTGCGTTCATTTTCTTCTCAGCATATCATTCTTGGGATATTTTAAAGCACATAGAGAACGTAATTCTCGTATAAAATTGTTCATTCATGCACTCAGAGATTATAGTTCTCTTATAAAATTGTTCGTGCCTGGTTTGTGTCTATTAACTTTTGCGGTGATTCCAAGGTTAATCACAGGGGAATTGATGTTTGGATTTGGAACATGTCGAAATGAAACTATAGTAACTCCTTCAACATATTGTCTTTAACTTGTGGGAGGGGTATATTATCACTGAGGGGTTAGTCACTGGGGTTAATTTTGGTTTCTGTAATTCAATGGTTGGTTTCCAGGTCTATTTTTCAGAAATTATCTCTTAACATTTATGGGATAACAGAGATATTAACTTTTCGCATTTGATAGAGGTGATAGGATGGATTCCAAGAAATGGTCGAAAGAAATTTGACACGTGAATCTGCGACACATAAATGATATTTGGGGTCATCAAATGTCATATCTATACAGTCGTATGGTACATGGGTCCATAATGATTATCAAGGGTGATATTTATGTACTTACTTCTTGTACTGGTCGATGGGGCTCTCAGGATTTAAGTGATTATATAGTTCGATAATGCACTGGATACTGAGATTCAAATATAGTGTTACCTGATACACAATATGGTTCGTGGTCGAGGAAACAACGATCAAAGGTAACTATAATTTTCGTAAACAATCTGAGATGAAATTTGTCGGGAGTCTATGGTGAGTACTCTTCGTTGGTTGAGGTATGATGAAAATAGATGCTACTAGGTTGTACCTGCACTGGTTTATGCATTGTAATGATCGATTTCCAATATGTCGATCCACTTCCTGTAATAAAAATAACGAGGTAGAATCACACGTTCTTTAAAACAAATAGTCATAACACATGATAAGCAATATGATTGGTTACAATAAATGGTTAACGTTATACTACAGGGTAATATAAAGCATATGCCAATGTTAATATGCATATATTGTTTTTAACAAACTGGCATTATTATTTCTCTTATAAGAGATTAGGTTCAAGGTTCAAGGTTTGGTTCAAGGTTCAATTTTAAAATATCTGTAAAAAATAGACATAAATAAAGGGTAAACACCGGAGACACAAGGTCGAATGACAAAAACCCGATACATTAATCGGAATAAACCTGTTTAACAACAAAATAATAAGTAAGAGTTATTCCATGACTCACCAATAGACGGACACCCACCCCACAAACCCACCGACACCGGGCAAAGATCCACCGAAAATACCAATAAAAAAAATACTAACGGGCGAATAAGGGTAACCGATAACCGGCATCTCACAGGGCAAAACACCCAACAAAACAATAATATCAAATGCACCCAGATTTTCAAAATATTATTAATTCTTAAAATTATTTATAAGGATAGAATGAAGTTGCTTTTTTATATTTGGAAGAGATTTGCTGCAATCAATAAATGGTAAATGAAGACACCATGAACTCGTAATTGAAAATAAGGCTGAGAACCGTGATCTCTCATGCTTAATTTAAAACCGTGCTTAATTTTAGGTGCTGAATGTTCCATTTATGTCGGGTTTCATAAGAATGGGCATGATGCACAGGGAAAAAATTATTCGAACGAAAGTACGTAGGTAGTTCTGACCGGTCATATTTTACCTTAAATAAAAAAGAACTGAGGGTGAATATCTGTGAAACAGGCAAAATATTAGTTAGAAGATATAGAGTTTCAGTTTCACTCTTATTAGGATACGAAGACGGTGATGGTAAATATTTCTTTAAAATTAGAAGAGCCCGGTTTTGAAGAATTTGTCTCGGTTTCACATGACATCTGAATGTTGCCAAATATATCAGAGGACAATACATAAGATGGGAATGAACCAACGCAAAATAAATTAGACGTAGGATTTCATATGGAAAAAAATGCTGAAATCTTCGCATTATACCAACCCCCTGAGCAACTTTAACCCGTAATCTATTACAATGTTCTTTATATGACAGATTTTCATCAATAATAATACACAGATACCGGAACGAAGTTACCCTTTGAATTTGAATATTTGTAGCATGATCAAATATAGTAGAAATTCCTTGAGCGTTCTGCCCAATTCTACTATAAATGATAAATTTGGTTTTTGATGCATTTAGTGACAAACGATTAGCTTTTAGCCATACAAGAAGTTGTGAAAAAACGATTTGCAGCTTCTCATTGAGATCCTCTTCCGAATATCCAGTAAGTGATGATCCGGTATCATCAGCGAAAAGAACATTCAGACCAAGGTTTTCTGTCGCTGATGGAAGGTCATTTATGTATATTATAAAAAGCAGTGGTCCCAGGATTGAACCTTGCGGGACACCAATATTTGACAACAGACATGGATCCGAAACTGTGTCGTTGATCATAGTCACTTGGGAGCGACGACTTAGGTAAGATGCGATAAAATCGTGCGCTGGTCCTCGTATTCCACCGGGGTTTAATTTATACAACAATATTTCATGGCTTAACGAATCGAAGGCCTTCTCAAGGTCCAAAAATATACTCACCGGGATCCATTTTTTGTCCAGACACTCGTGAATAAATTGTACCATAGTTAGTATAGCATCCTGCGTACTATGCTCTTTTCTAAATCCATATTGAGTTTTAGAGAAATAATCTTTTGAACGGAGAAAATTATACATTCGATTATAAAAACAACGCTCCATTAATTTAGAAAAACCCGAAAGAATAGAAATGGGTCTATAATTTGAGCAATTAGTCCGGTCACCACTTTTATATAGTGGTAACACTTTCGCTTTTTTAAAAGAATCTGGAAAAGTTCCAGATCTAAATGACAGATTTATTAAATGACACATAACTTTATTAATACTAGGAAAAATGGTTTTAACAATATTGGTCGACGACTCATCAATCCCCGGGGAAGTTCCATTATTTAAAAGCTTAACAACCTTAGCAAGCTCTTCTTGTGTTACCGGAGTTAAAAACATAGAATTCTCAGAAGGACTTCCTAGGTACGTAGGATAATTACATTGCCCATGGGACATATTATGTTGGAGCTAATTAGCTATTGACTGTCCGATTGACACGAAATGAAAATTTATGTAATTTGCCATTTCTAGTTCCCTTTCAATTGTATTACCATGGGCATCCCGCATTTTTGATGGTGAAGAAGACGTCCGCGATCGATTTAAACATGAGTTGATTAGTTCCCAAGTTTTCTTTGGGGACTTACTTACTTCATTAAAAGAATCAAAATAAAATTTCATTTAAGAATTGCTTATTATTTTTGAAAGTAGGTTTTTATAATTTTGCAAGGTTCTTCTATTCTCTTCAATTTCGATAGATATTAAAGTTTTATAGAGATTGTTTTTATGTTTTATTTACGTCAAAAGGGCTGGCAATATTCATGGTTGAATGGGTTGATTATGTTTCCGTTTTCTTTTTTTTACCCTTGGGCACGACTCATCAAGTGCAGCATGAAATCCCTCTAAAAAATAATCCGTCGCAGAGTTTATTTCATCAGCATCAAATACAGGAGATCAATCAGTTAAATTCAGTTTATCCTTTAAACATACTAGATTTTTTTTAATAATAATCCGGGTTGCTGTTTCTGGTGATTTTATTTTATGAATCTGGTATCTCACATCAGAAATTAAAAAAAATGATCAGAGAAATCCGTCAGAACAACCTGTGAAGACGTGGCTGGTGTTGTTAAAAATATGTTGTCAATCAGAGTTGCACTAGTCGATGCAACACGCGTTGGAATTGTACACGAAGGAATTAGGGAATTCGATGACATTAATGTAATAAATTCAGTTGTATGGGTATTTTCATTAAATTCTAGTAAATTTATATTAAAATCCCCCATAACCACAACATCCTTATTAACCAAAGATGCTAGTAAAGACTCCAGAGATTGCAAAACAAGCGGTATTGGGGCCGACGGGGGCTTATACACAACACAAACATGAATTTTTTTAGTCCCAAGCCGACATTCAACCGCCAGTATTTCACACACTTTTTCAACATTATATTTTTCCAGTTCTGGCAGTCACTCAAACTGCGCTCCATCATTCAAAAATAGCCCAAGACCAACTTTTTTCATGGACTAGTCGATTCTTATCAACGAATTTATATCCCGGGATTTTCACATTATAATGTGTCTTATCATTAATAAATGTTTCACAAATCCCCCAAAATGTCAATTTGATTTGCTGGCAATAAATTTGTTAGTTCATCAATAGAACTCATGAGTCCTTGTACATTCACAAACCCCATTCGCAATGAATTATCTTCAAGTTTGTTTATGTCATCAGGAGAAACGTACGATGACGGTTTTATTTTAGAAAAAGTGTTGTTTTCTCTTTGACCAAATACATGAAAAGTTTCAGAAAATAAAGATAGGTTAAGGGGTTTCCCCTCCAAAGCCACCAGTCTATCGGTCCCCCCGCACCCGCAAACTTTAAAGTCAACTAATTAATAAACGAAAGATCCCACCCCGCGCCAGTAAGCTCCCGTGATAAGGAGCCCGTACCACTGCCGAGTCATGAAAACCAACCATGCTTATCATCCTTCGAGAAGACCCAAGTTGAGAAGGTATAAGTAGAACAGAAATAACTGGGGAAGAAATAATCAAAATAAACTTGAACCGAGCTAGCCTAAATAACAAATCAACATAAAAAATCAACATATCTCAAACACAAAAACGAAACAATTATCAATCTAGAGCGGGATTGATCTAACATCATACACTAGTCGCCTTTAATATTTCTAATGCTTTTGCCCACTGCGAATCAGAATCCGATTTATGCTCTAGCCAGAGTTTAGCCCCTTTTTGTTTCACTCGTGTGAGTTGAGCGGATCCATTCTCACGCATTTCCTTACCCTTAGTCAGTAACTCGTTTCTAATAGAGTTTAATTTGGGTGGCAAGTCCGTGCAAATCCGGACCCCAGTTCCTTTCAGCTTTAATATTGAACTGAAGATTGATAGAATATCTTTTTCTGTTGACACTGTTACGAAAACTGGAGGGGTGATCGGCTTACGGCTAGACACATTTGACTTCTGAGGCACTCGGTAGCACTGTGATAATTGGATTTTATCCGTCATTTCCATTTTTGATGTCAGTAACGTAGACACATTCGTGAGAACTGACTGTTGGTTTTTCTCTTTCGGTAATCCGAAGATGATTAACTTGAGCTTTCGGTCTTTTACTTCGATTTCCAGCAGTTTCGTTTCGATTGTATCAAACTTTGACTTTTGCTCCTCAAGCTGGCTTTCTAGACTAGCAATCTTCGCATCACGAGACTTCGATTCATTTTTCAAAGTCTGAACCTCATCCAAAATCGAGGACAGTGTAACAGCAAACTTTTTTTGTTGGTTAATTATGAGATCTAGTTTCTTTCCCAGTGCCTTCATTCCATCATCAAAAGTTTTCTGGCTGACTGACGACATATTTCTTTAGCTATAAAATCCGCTCTCAGGTGAGATTTATGTTTTCATTTAGAATTTTATTAAATACAGACTTACTGGCAAGTATCCAAGCAGTATCCAAATGACAGAGTCTAAGACCGGTATAACTAGTCAATTAAGTTCACTCGTTGAATGATAGATCGCTATGTCTCTAATTAAAAGATTTTGACGTCACAGCTATAACAATTCACTAATACACAGTAGTGATCAAACTTATTAGTTACGCAAGCTAAGCTGTTGATACTTTAAGCATGTGTTTTATCCGACTGAATTGAAACTTATTTAGCTGTTAACTCTATGAACTCTATATTACTTCTCTTAACTTTAAGTAATGTCCCTTATTATTTTCCTCGGTATACTTTATTACACACAATATAACTTAATCTTCTCAACAGTCATTTAATTCTATATTAGATTTAAAATAACCATTTAAATATAAGTTACGCTCATTATTAAGTTTGAGGTCTAATTTTACAACATACTTCATGCCTCCATTGTTCAGGCACGTCCGTGCTGTTTAAGAAACGCATGTTGCAGCGTCATAGCCACACGGTTTTACGTAAACGACACTTACAATGAGGGAACAAGACATAGTAAGGATGAGTGGAGACCTCTATACCCACTCGTTTTCTAATATCTTCCCTTTTTCTTGGCTTAGACGTTCTCATGGGTTCCGGGTTTAACTTCTGCATTTCAGCTGTTTCCTCGTGTTCTTCTCAACGTTTTCGCCTTCTTAGTCTCAGGATTTTTCCATAATTAAAAGTCAATAAGTTTCTTATGGTCAGGGAAGTCGCGAATACGAAACATACGGTCAGTAGTATGTTCCACCAGAAATTGGTTGAGAACAATCCATATCTATTATCCACGTACGTTAATCTCTGGTCTCATTTGTAAATAGGGGGATCGGGGAATCTAATGCTTCTCTTATTTTTGTAAGCCTTATTGTCCCTTTATTCTTTTCTATTTTGGACCATATCGAGGCTTTCATTTTCTTGTTTTCTATATTGGGAATAGTGTACGACAGGTTAATTGCCTTGAAGTTGGTTATTTTGGGACTTATTATCTTTGTGCTCGTGGTAATTAACGGCGTTCGAACAGTTGACTCTTTAGTTAAAAGTCGACACCCTTGTTTTATGGTTATCGTACCCACATCTTGTAACAGTAATTCTGTTTTGTAACTCGGGTCTATTCTTTCTGTATTATTTTAACAAGACAAAGTTCCAACAGTTTCTCTTGGAACAGAAAATAACCAAAGATCATTTCTAAGGTGTATGAATATTTCTCGCTTAGTACTTCCTGTCACGGCTTCTTTCAGTTGGACTTGATAAATCGTACTGGAATGGTGCGGGTAGACTTTTTATATTAAATGAAATTATTCGAATTAACTATGTGCAATGTGACATTTTAATTAGAATTTGTTTTCGAGAACTGATATATGTTGAAAAGACGGTATCAGACGGTTTTGATTCATGCGAAGCCTTGATATATGTTGAACAAAATTTTTCTACAGCATTTTTATAGTTGTATGATTTTTACTTGTGAGCTAGAAATTTTTTTTTTCAATTATCATTCCTTTATGACGCCTATTCATTAAAATCTCTTAATCCTATACTGATTAAGTGGAATTCCATCTATCGGGTGTTTTAACCGCTCTACCTGACTATGTCGTTACTTTTTCTTCTGTTTCTTGTGGTTTTTTCTTTTCGGTTCTGCTAGCGAAATAAAATAAACGTTTTGCATTGTTTTTTTCAAAAATTCTTGCCCTTTTAATTTTGTTTTTTTTGCGTGTGTGGCTGCTGAAGTCGGTTTTGGTTTCCCTATTTCTTTAACTACTATATGGTCTGATTCGCGGTCAGACTCTCCGGAACTGGTTTCCTATGATTCTGTATTATAAGTTTTAGAAGTTGCACCTCGCATTTTTAGGTATCACCTCCCCTTCCTTCGTAAATTTCTACTCCTCTGGAAGTAGAAGGTTTATTCTCTAAATCCTCGCTTTGAGTTTTCAACTCGGGAGATTTGAAGGATTCTTGAGAGCTTTGAGAGGAATCCAAAGTTTTTGCGGGGTTCCTCCACTTTTTAAATAACACGTCTTCAGGGGGATGGGTTATTCTTTGCACTAGTGTTTCCCTCCATGAAGTCCATCGATTAGGCTTGACCTTGGACACAGTTATATCATGATATTGTCCTTGCCGGACATCCTCGGGAGTTTTATTCTTAGGCAATGTACTTTGACACGTTTTTATTGGGAAATTTATTAAATCCATAGCTTCTCACAGATTTTTTTTAGTTGAATCTTTGGGAGGAGTTTTCTTTAGAGTATATTTTACCGTATCTTTATAGGAGTTTTATAATACCTGGAGTTTCTACAGCTCTGTTCAATTCTTCCTGCAATGACAGGGGTCTCTCTATTGGTGTTGCAGGAAAACCATATCGTCTGGAAATCTTTTGGGGGGAGAAGGGGTCGAAATTCTATCAGGGAGAGATTGGTTTTTCGGGGATAATCTAGTTCTCCTGCGCTCTCCGATGAATAACTTTTTGGATATTTTGGCATTTTTATTCTTACTGGTATTAGGTATTTTCTCTTGGGAATAACTAGATTTTTCATTGCTAAAAATTCTTCAAAGTTTTCCTCATTACTCTCATTTACAAAATAATCTTGTTTAAAATTAAAGGGTCTTAGCTCTGCCAATCTTGATTTAGGGGGCTCATTTTCCGCGTCCTACGAATCGGTAGACGAGGGACGCGATACCCATCTTTCTGGAAATTTTGCTTTTTTTATTCGGCTAACATGTGCCATGTAAGTTCTTCCACTATCGGGGTTCTCCATTTTAAAGTATAATGGTTATTGTACTTTTTGACTATTCTGTACGGTCTAGAATATTTGTTAGACAGTTTCTTGCCTTCCGCTTTTGCCTCATTTTTTAGGTAGACACAATCTCCTATCTTAAAATCTATGTTCTCCTTGACTTTGGGTTGGTTTCTTAGCTCTTGGTTTACATTACATTTTTCCAACTCTTGCCAAACTATCTTTTAAGATTTGCTCATTTTATTTATGAATTCTTGTTTGTAATCCTCCGAGCTATTGTAATATTGCTGGGATTCAATAATATCGTCATAGGGGATTCTAAAATCGCAACCAAAAAATAAAAAGGGTTGTCTTTGGCTGTTTCTGAATAAGCAGTATGGATTATGTTAGTTAAATAAGGTAAGAATTGATCCCAATCGTTCCTGCTGTCTTTTGTAAAAATGCTTAATACATTCGAAAATATTTTATGCCTATTTTCTATTTTACCATTAGCTTGTGGGTGATATGGAGAAGTCACCAGTTTCTCTTTGTTATGAAAACTCATTTAGTCTTTTGTTACTTTTGAAACAAAATTGTTTCTGTTGTCACTTAAAACCTTATTTGGGATTCCAAATTTAAAAATAATTTCGCTAACGCCTTACTCGTGGCGTAAGCACCTTAATTTTTTAATGCTTTTGCAAAAGTAAATCCGGAAAAATGATCTATAACTGAAAGAATACAAGTGTGGTCTCTATTGGAAACAGGTAAGCCTCCACTGGTTTCATATAAATGAAATGAGACAATATCGAAGGGAAATCTCGCTACCGGGACTCTTCCCATAGAAGGATTAGGATATGCTTGGGGTTTTTCTTAAGTTATACGCTTTGCATGTACTTACAAATTCCTTAAGTTTTTTTTACTGCCGACGGCACGTAAAAATATTGTTTTAATTTATGGAAAGTGTTCGCTACTCCTAAATGTCCACCTATATTTGAATGAAAATATTCGAATGCAGGTGTTATTAAGTTTTCGGGTAATACACGTATTATTGATACTTGGTTTCTATTTGCCTCAGCGGTCACGATTCTACCTAGTATTTCTTCATCAAGATCAAATTAAAAATTATCTATCTCTTTTCTTAGAGTTTTGAATTTATCTGGTAACGTATCATCATTCAAAAAATAATTAGTAAGTCCTACACATATTTCGTCCTTTTTTTTATTTATTTTTATATTTTCTAAAGACAATGGACAATAATTAACCTTATTTTCTTTTACTGTGTCATTGTCTTTGTTTTTCTTACATTTATGTTCGCTCTTAGTATGGATAGCGTTAACTTCATTTACCTCAGTTTCCGACGGAATATTTTCTGGGTATCTACTCAAAAAGTCACAAGCTGCATTTTATTTACCTTTTAAATATTCAAATTCGTAATCTAGGTATCGGATTTTCATAATCCATCTAGCTAGAATTCCCATGGGGTTTTTAAATGTGCTCAGGTACTGCAAGCTTTTATGGTCTGATCGTAGTATAAATTTTCTACCAATTAAATAGTGTCTAAATTTGTCCAAGTGGTGGATTATAGATAATATTTCTAAGTTTGTGACGGAATAACTACTTTTGCCTTTTGACAAGGTTCTACTCGAATAGCATATAACTTTTTATATATGAGTTTGTTTACGCGTTTCCTCTAGAGGATTAAAGTTTTCTACCGGGATTATTTGGGAAAGAATAGTGCCAATGCCCTTTGAACTAGCATCGGTTGTGACCACAAATTGTCCGTTTTCGAAATCAGGCAGTGATAATATTGGTTCAGAAGTGAGTGCCTTTTTGAGACGGTCTAGGGAAGTTTGAGCTTCCTGGGACAAGGTAACATTTTGGTAGTTCCCTTTAGTTAATTGTGTGAGGGGTTTTGCAATTTGGGCATAATTGCGCACGAATTTTCTAAAGTAGCCAGTAAGACCTAAAATTCCTCTTAATTCTTTCATAGTTCTTGGGGGTTTGAGGTTTTCAACACATTTTATTTTGTCAGGGTCTGGAGATATCTCTTCTTGCGTCACGACTACTCCTAACAATTGAATTTTAGGTTGAAATAAATTTATTTTTTCAGGCCGGCATTTTAAATTGCCCTGTCTGAACTTCTCGAACACCTTAGCTAATGTTGCTAAGTGTTGTTCAGCGTTTTCTCCAACGCATATGACATCATCAACAAAATGAATGATATTCTTTAATCTTCTTAACAGGTGTAATAAGGGTTTACATGGCGCGCTTGAACTTGTCTTAAGTCCAAAAGATACTCTTAAATATTCATATGAACCACATTCGGTCGTAGAAATGCAGTTTTATAGACATCTTTTTCGGCTATTTTCACTTGATGGTAGCCTTGGGTGAGGTCCTAAGAAGTAAAAATTTTGTTTTTGCTTGAAATAGAGTCAAGAATTTCATCTATTCTTGGTAAAGGAAATTTATCGCTAACTACTTGTTTGTTAAGGGCTCTGTAATCTACAACAAGTCTAAGATCACCAGTCTTTACTGGTACCAATACCACTGGTGCAGAATACGGACTTATACTGGGGCGTATAATTTCATTTTTTTCTAATTCATGAATTTGATTTTTTAACAATTCTTTGTGCTTATACGGCACACGATATGGCTGTTTTGCTACAGGATGACCAGTCGTTAAAATTGAATGTTCAGAAAATGGTATCAGTCCGATGTCATCTTCAGATGCGGAAAATACAACTTTAAAATTTCATAATAATTCGCACAATTTTTTCTTAAGTTCCAAGTCCGTAATATGATCCATATTAAATTTGTTTAAGAATAGCGATTTGGTTAAAGGGTATTTGTTAATTGAGGTTTTATTGCCATTAACATGGTTTCTTTTGGAATTCTCCCATCTATTTAAATCATTTTCCGAGATAACTTGGATTTGCACTAAACAAGTCCCCATTTTTATTGTAATTGTATCATTTTCGTGGTTATTTGTTACCCAAATAAAACCTTCTCCTTTGTCGTAAGCTATAATCTGTTCTTCGCATAGCAGATTTTCGGGAATTTCATGTGATGGAATTGAAAACCATATTTCAGATTTGCTATCTACTGGTCCAATCATCTGTGATATTTGAATTCTTTGCATCGTTTAGGGGGGATCTTTGTTTCCCGTATCGCGAACCCGTACAATTTCTCTTTACTATTATTGTCTATTAGATTCATACTGGCGCTATGCTGCGTCATTGCGGCATCTTAAGGCGTCAGATTGGGTTTTACTATGTTTTTCCATAATTCTGTTATTTTCTTGATTTCGTTTGGCCTATACTATGGCATATCTCCTATTTTATTTTTGCAGATTCAATACGCTTATCGTTTAAATTTACTTCATTTCTGCAATGTCTCTCAGAATAATTGAACAAATTTCTGATTATGCCATGTCCTCCGTGCGAGACATGAGGTTCAAAAGATTGCGACATTATACCGTCAGAGATTTTGTTTACTGTTGCGTTGTCTTCGCAACTTCTGTTACGACTTCTTAAGGTAGAAACTCTTTCCCTTACCTTAGCCGGGTAGACAAGCCTTTCGTTTACCACGTCTAATAGTACTCTATTAGACCTTAAAAAATTTGCGCCGATAATGGCTTCATACGGAAAGTTATCGCATATTATAGAATTTGTCGGAAAGATTGTATTATCTCTTTTTACGTTTAGGCGAATTGAACCTTTTGCATCCAATTTAAGCTCTGTCGTGTTAGTTAAATTGGGATTATTAAAATTTCTTTGCTGCCTAATATGCGGAGGCAAAATTTTAAATACGCATGAATTTATGATGTTCGCGGTAGCACCAAAGTCAATTAAAGCCTTAAAGTAAATATTTGCTACACAAAAACCATTAAATATAGGTAACTTATTATTACTATTATCACTACAAGACGGTACTACTATCGGTTTGGACCTATAAAACATTTTAGGCGCCCTCTGGGTCCAATTTATTTTTCTGAGGGGCCTGAAACGTTTCCCTGCAGATTTGTTTCATGCGTCGGTGCCTGCAATAGATATTCAAACATATGAGATTCCGTAGGCATATCTAATTGATTTACATTTGTCTGCCTTCGCCATGTATTATTACGATAGTTTGGATTTCTTGCGTCAGTGTCGGCTGGCACTGACTGCCAATGCCGTCTTCTTGAAAAATTTTCATTTCCCGTCGGTCAATTAACTATTTGCCGTCGGCTTGAAAAATTTGTATTTCCCGTCGGCAAATTTTCGGGATGTCTATATACCATTCTCAGATTATATTGGCTTTGGCTTTGGGTTTTCAAATCGGTAATTAATTTGTCTATTGGGGGGAGGATTGTACAAATTTGGTTGGTACGCGTTGTAAGGTACTAATCGCTGCAATCTTCGCTGGCTATAGCCTAGTGCACCACTGGCACTAAAATTTGTTCTTCCGAACAAATGGTTGCCATAATTTTGCGTACTACCGACAGCAATTCTTGGTGTGCGATTGGGGACATAACGGCACTCTCTCGCGTTGTGCCCAGGTTGATTACAAATATAGCATCTTATTATTGTCGGGTTATTTTCATGACTAAATTATTTGACAGGCTGAAAACGTAATGTTTTCTGCCGAGCGGGTTCTTGCGTTTTATTTCTTTGTGGCACTGGGGAGTTATTCCTTGAAAATAAATTGGGAGACGCCTGATCGCCTTTGAAGGTCAGGCTTGCGTATGTTTCGCATAGGCTGTTTATTTTCGTTTTACTGTGATTTGCCACCATCGTATCGACTTTGATCAATCGTCCTACCTCCTGAACTGCAAGATCCAACGTCTGAATATTTTTGGATATTACCATACTGTATAGTTTTGGGGGTAGCCCTTGCAAAAAGGTATTTAGTATGACTTTTTCATACAGTTCTCCTGAACCTTTTCCGTATTTTGCTTCTACTGAAATCCGTATGTCATCAAAATATTCTCTTACGTTTTGTGAATGGCCAAAGCATACCATTCCGTATTTTAGCTTATTTATGGAACTAGTTTAGATAAATCTATCTTTAAATTCCGTTAATAATTTGTCCACCGTATTTATTGGCAGGCTGGCGTCATCACCTATAGTATGTTCAATTTGCTTTAGAAAGGTTATAGCCTGGCCTTTTACTCTTAATAGGAGTATACCGTCTAACGTTTCTAGCTCTGTTTTTGTTAATTCTACGGACTGGGCCAATTGGATATTAAATTCATCGATATCTGATTGTCCATGGTATTATTGAATAGATTTTGCTATTTCTACATTTTTCGCGACCAATTTTTCCGTCATTAATAGTTTCCTTAATTCTTCTGACATTTTTGCTTTTGAATTAACTCAAAATAAATTTATTTTTTCACTTCACCTATTTTGGGGAAGACTATTATCTCCTATCAGATATTCTAAAGGGTTTTCCTATAGTAGCTTAGCAGCAATAGGTCTAATCACTTTTTTTATATATATTTCTGTATCTTTCCAATGATTAAATTTAAATTACAAGGTTTATAGCCTAATTAGTTCGCCTGTTTTCCTCCAATTTCCGACCGTGCCATTTGTAGCGATACAAATTATAGACTGGCCTTAATTGTGGTAATAAAGATTGACCGCGTCGAATGTAATATTATACCTTAAAGCTGTGTACTTACACCTTATAAATTCTTCGATAGCGCCACTTATAGCGCTAAAGATTGTGCCATCGAGACCTGCGCCACAGCAATGGTGAGTAATGTTAATGGTTGACCGCGCCACCCGCTGAAAGCGAGAAAACAAAATATGTAGCTATATAAATGTAACCTCTTTTCCTTGAGTTATCTGGAGATCAATTACCTCTAATGTTATGTAGAAGTCAGATTCCTGGGAGTGCTACCGCTGGAGGCATACGAACTAATTACCTGCCGTTTGACTAGATACAGACATATAAAATAAAATAAACACAAATAGAAAAGCAATAGTTTTATTGAGACTTACATTTAGGTGTACAAGAGTGCTTCACTTCAAATGACGACAACAAAGGCAAGGATTAAATTGGCTCTCAAAAATAATGTTGATGGCAATAGAGACAATCCATAATTAAAACGAAAAACAGTTTTTTTTCACTATATCGAAAAATATCCCTCCTGCGTTATACTACCTTTCTCGCGATTGGCCCAAGTCCTGTGGAGGGGGCTGCTATTTTGTAATTATGTTCGCAAACTCACTACATTATGCGAACTATCTATCCAATGATTTGTTTTAAATATTTCGATGATTTAAACGTTCACACTGCTCTTATAATTTAAACTTCCTGATAAACATTGTGTCTAGCATATTTTTTATTACCAACTATCTTAGCGAAATTCAAAACCGTCTCCCACGATTAGCGCCGAGGTTTGGCTGAAACTAAGAGGCAGTTTTTCTTTTTGCTGATTTAGAATTTACCCTCTTGGAAACGGGATTTAAACTTAATTAGAGGAATTTGGAATTATCTTTAGAAGGAAAGAATCTTTGTATTTTAAATATGTCACATGTTACTCACGGTACACCTCTGAACGACAAAAAATAAATTCAATAAGGTGATTGAAAAATATCTTCATTTTTTTTAGTAATAACCTTCTTATCTGTGTCCAATTTAGCTATTAAGTTGGGGTTGATATTTAATTTAATCATTTGAACATTTTGGATGAACAAGTCGAAATTTGTCTCAAAAGGTTCTTTTTGTTTCTTCTTTTTCTTCAATAACACTAAATGCTGGATCAGTATTTACTAAGAAGACTTCTTAGTAAAGGACTTCTAAGAGGATTGCTTGAGCCCAGCTATGAGACGTCTAAAAGCTAAATACTTATGGGACCCTGCCTTTGAACGATGTTCAATATGACCTGACTTTTCCAAAATCCGTTTTAGTTCATTCAATTACACCTCCCAATCATCTCTGGTTTTGCAAGAGGACGAAGACCTCCTCCTTCTCTCTAAGCTCTTTTACCCTCCAGCACTTTGGAGCTAACAAACGGAATTATCCCAAAATATTACTGTCCGCCACTGCAGACTCAATCTTCAAATTATAGTTTCGTTTTGCATCTCCTTTCTCTCTTTTAGCTTTCTTTACTTTTTTCGAAGAGTTAAATAAATCGTCGTTGAATGGGAATTGGATGCCAGAATTATGTTTTCCGTATTGGAATCAAATTACTATATAATGAGAGAAAAAGAATATCAAGAAATGCTGGACAAATGACGAGGCAACTGAGAAAACGACTGAAGTGCATAGAAAACACAGAGATCTTTTTGAACAGTTTTCTAAAGCATTTTCTTAAGATATCCAGAAATACAAAAAGATTCAACTACCATGTTGTTCCCCGTGGACCTACAAATAGTGCCAGTAGTTCCTATCATGCATAGCAGAAAGGAGGACTTTTTTCGAACAGAATATTGGATTTAATAAGACGTCTGCCCCCCTATTCAGGCTACCCAAGAAAACCAGAACCTTTGTGTTGTTTAGAACGAATCTCAACAAGGACCTGATGCACCTAAGATAAGTACTGCCTTCCCCAAGATGATAAAGATGAATAGGAATACATGCACTTTATTTTTTTATACGGGCATTTGCTGTGCCCAGAGCCAAGATTGGACAGTTTTTACTGAATTTATGGTGATAGTCAACAGTAATTGAGGATATGGAACAATCCATATCATGTTTCTGGTCAAAGTCCATACACACATACGGACTGACTCAATACGCTGATGAATTGAGTTTTGATTAAAAAAAACTATTTTTTACTCTAGGGATCTATGTAAAACTATTACACCTACTACTTCTAGCAACTCACTGCGACACCAAATCACCTGAGGCTAACATAGCTAGGCATGATCTTATTCCATCATAATCTATTCAGAGTCTACCTCTTTAAGCCATCCCAAGAAGTTCCAATTCCCCTTAAGTCTTTCCTCACCATATCTTCCCACCCCACTTGGGAATGACAAGCTTATCTTTTGGCTCTAGATGGTTGGTCAAAAAGGATATCCCAATCTTTCTCTCCTTAAAGCCCTAGAGAGTGGGATAGAATCACTTTTTTCGTACAGCTTACTGTTTGAAAAAACAGTCAGTCAGATGAGCATCCAAAAGGATCCGTAGACAATTCCTGTGAAAAACAAGCAACAAACTCAGAAACATACTTGACCACCGTCATCACTGTGGCCTCTGCTATTTTAGTCTTGGTTGCCGGACTTATCTTCCTATTGTTCAAAATTCTATTCAACTGTGATAAATGACCTCAGCCTTGACTATTCTAATTTTAACATCTTCACTGCATGTGCTATCTTTACTAATAATAATACCAAGCTAAGTGAGGCTATCGACTTGATGGATCTGATCGTTACACAAAACCACCTCTTCACGTTTAATTGTTCCAAGCCTAATTTTTAAGGCTATTCTTGAACCCTGGACTCACAAAACCTCCAAAAAACCATTCATTTTGATAATATTTTCATCTAGGATAAACACATCATAAGCACAATCTAAATCTAGGAAAGTTTTATTTTTCAATTTGATATTTCATGCTCTTTGTTGTTTAACCTTTCTTGGGCTTTTTTGGACCAAGTCCATCAAAATGATCCACATAAATTGGGATAAATCACAACCCTGCTTAACTCCTGATTAAAACAGCTACTAGCCTAATTGAATGCTTAACAGTAACAATGTTATTCCCATTCAAAGCACTAAACATTTTAATGAATTTACCTTTGATCAGCTCTGTTTATTTTTTGTTTATTTTGTTTTCCTGAGGGATTATTATATAGAACAAGGGGTCCTAAGAGATTGGAAAAAAGACTAATTCAAACGAATATTAAAAGTTCTAGTGTCCTTTTCATGTAGCCACGAAAAAATGGATGCGAACAAGTTCCCTTCCCACGCCCTCTTTTGCCTCAATTACAACCGATCAAAATTTTTGAGCTAGCAATTTGGTTCAGCAATGTTGAAAGATTAAACAACTTTAATTCTGGGAATTACATGACCCTCAACAACCCCTGAGAAAAGGGCTTAAAGTTATACAGTTTTCTGAGTTTTACCGTATAGTATTTGTTGTTGTGAAATATATGGATTTTAAAGGAGGGGGGAGGTCGGGGGGATATCCTACGGGAAGTTTTGGGGGGAGTTTTCGTGGTTGAATTTTAATCGGTGAAAGGGGTCATAAGCTATGTCATTTGCCCATTTTTTTATGCATAGTATTTGACATCGGGGAATATAAGGGAATCATTCGATGGGAAACTTTCCGTGGGGTAGAGGGAAATTTTGTGGTGACAATTTTACACGGAAGTGGATACAATTTTCGATATTGCTTGAAAAATGATCAGAAACCAAAACAACAGCAAGGTTTTTTTCAAATGAAAGTTTGCCGTGACTAATATGTAATATGTACTTAAAATATAAAACTTATTTCCTTCTAAAAATACTTCCGATATAAATTAAACTCCCCCTAATTGAGTATAACTCCCGTTTCAAACTTTTGTCTGAGTTCCTAAGAGAGAAAGAAAATCGCATTTTATTCTCAGCCAAATATCCCTTTAAAGTACCAAGTAAAAAAGGACGATTATATTCACTTACCAGCCTTATGGATTTTGAACACACTTTGTAATTCTTCATTTAATTCCAGACTCTTTGGTTTACAGAACAATAGAGACTCGACAGATGTAAAAAGCAGAAAAAGCTGCGGGTTGAATGGCGTTACTAATCAAATGAGATGGTTTTGAATTTCACGAAAATACTTAACAAAAATCATACGACATTGTTTTATACAAAGTTTGAAGTTATCTTATGAATGTTTAATGATCAAAATATTGCGAATAAATTATTGCAATGTCAGTCAGCATAATAATCTTATTTTTTCATTATAAAAATAAAGTGGGGAATCCTCCAACAGGAGTTCGGCCAATCGTGAAATAGTGATTAATGCTCAAAATCGGAACCCATGTTATATGATAGTAAAAGAGTACTTTTCGGGATCACTAAGAATAGAGAAATCATTCGAAGATCATTAAGAATATAGAAATGGCTATTCAATATGTACGTTTGAATTGAAAATTTACTTATATACTTACATTGCTGTATACTCAAATGTAAGTCTTAATAAACATATTATTTTTCTATTTGAGTTTGTTTTTATTATATATCTGCATCTCGCATCGTAGTAGGTAACTAGTTCAACTGTATTCCATTGGTAACGCTCTCAAGGACTTTGATTTCCTTATAACTTTAGAGGAACCTGACAACGAGTTGACCCGAGGAGTTATGGTTACATTCCTGGACTGATGGACAGGCAGATCCTAACTTATTAAAATCAACCAATATAATTATTCCCCCCCCCCATTACAATTGGCACGGTCATAAGTGGCGCAAGTACAAAAATAATCATAAGCGGTACAATGTGGCTGTAAGCGGCAAAAGTGGCGCAGACTTAATGGTGCAAGTGGCGGTGTCATTTCTAACCCACCACAGTCTCGAACCTTGATATGTCTAGTCCCCTCATTATAATTATCGTCTACGTAAAACCGTGCGGTTATGATGCTGCAACATGCGTTTCTTAAACAGCACGGACGTGCGTAAATAATAAAGGCATGAAATGTGTAGTAACCTAAGACCTCACATTTAATAATGTAGCATAACTTATGTTTAAATGATTGTTTTAAATCTTGAATAAGCTTTGAAGGACATTAAAATAAAATGTGTGCAATAGTATATGCTAAAGAGTATAATAAAAAACCTTACTTAAAGTTAAAGGTACATTAATCTCTTAATATCGTCGTTCTTCTAAAACAGTGATTTAGAAGAAATTTATCTGTTTTAGATATCCAAATGCAAATTTTATATATTTAAAATTAGTGTGATAATAATGTCGCATTGTCAAAATCAATATATACGTAACAAAATCAGTGTATTTGTTTAATCTTGTATTGTAGCATAATAGTCACCATTAATGTGCCCAATCGTATTGCTTATTTTGTATTATGACTTACTCGTTTTAAAGGACATGTGATTCTGCCTCGTTATTTTTATTCCAGGAATTAGAATGAAAGATTGGAAATCAATCTTTAAAATACGTAGTCCGGTGCAGATACAACCCAGTAGCATCTATCTTCACCATTCCTCAACCAACGAAGAGTACTTACGATAAATCCCAGACAACAATGCTAAGACGATTATTGCTGTTACCGTAAACTATCAAACACCATATTTTGAATCAGGTAACACTACCTAATAAGTCTCAGTTACCAGCATATTACCAAACTGTAGAAAAATAATAATCCTGAGAACCCCACTTAGGTTACGCTCCTGGATTGATGAACAGGGAGTTGCTAACTAATTACAATTAACCTATTTCATTATTTGCCCCCATTAAAAGTGGTGCGGTCATAAACGACGCAAGTACAAACATAATCATAAGCGACTCAAGGTGGCTATAAGCGGAGAGAGTGGCACAGACTTAATGGTGCAAGTGACGCGGTCATTTCTAATCCACCACAGTTGGCGCGGTTGTAAACTTGGAGGAAAACTTGGGAACTAGTTATGCTACGAATTTTTTTTCTTTAAATTTTAAATAAATGGATAGATACAGACTTATAACAAAAAGTGTCTAAGCCTAGAACTACTAAGCTATTAATAGAGACATCCTCTTAGAGTATCTCATAAGAGATAAGTAGTTCTCCCCCGAATAAGTTAAGTGAAAAAGTCGATTAATTGTGATTGTGTAATTTTTTAAAGTTGGTTTAATTATTTGAAAAAACCGTAAATATGTCACAAGAATTAAGTATTAATTGCGCAAAAACTGGTCATAAAATGTGTTGAAATAACAAAATCTATTTCTCAATATGATGGAGAATTAGATGTCGACAAATTTAATATCCAATTGTCCCAATTGGCCGAGATAACAAAAAAAGAGCTAAAAGCATTAATAAGTATGCTCCTCCTATGATTAAAAGGGCAGGGTTTAACCTTCCTAAAGCAAACTGAAAATACTGTGGGGGATTATGACAATTTACCAATAAATACAATAGACAAATTATTAACGGCATTCAGAGATACATTTATTGAAAATAGTTCAACAAATAAATTAAAAAACGGGACAGTATGCTTTAACCAAACACAGAATGTGAGAAAATTTGTACATAATGTAAGGGTTTCAGTTGAAGTAAAATTTGGAAAAGGTCCAGGAGAATTGTATGAAAAAATCATATTACATGCCTTTTTACAAGGGCTTACCCCAAAATTATATAGAATGGTAATATCCAAAAGTATTCAAACGTTAGACCTAGCAGTTCAGGTGACAGAACGAATGATTGAAATTGACACGATTGTGGCAAACCACAGTAAATCGAGAGTAAATAGCAAAGGCAAAACAACCGCAAGACCGTCAAGCGGGATACTCACCAATTTCTTTGCAAGGAATAATCCAGCAGTAACGAGAAAAGTAGAACACAAGAACCCGCCAGGCAGAAAACAGTACGTTTTCAAACTACTAAACCAATTAATTACGGAGACAACTCAATGATAATAAGATATAATAAGTACAATCGTCCCGGGCACATCGCAAGAGAGTGCCGTTCTACGATCAGGGCCGTAACTGATTCTTCATTCCCAGCGGCACAAAATTATGGCAACTATTTGTTCGGGAGAACAATTTTAATACCAGGGATGCAGAAGAATATAGTAGTAATCCTCCACGGCTACAATTACGCCTACCAGAACCTCACAATGTGTACCAACAAAATTTATATACACCAGACCGGCAAATGTACACAAACCCTCCCCCAAACAGACAAAATAAATATCGGTTCCAAAACTCAAATACTTGGCAAAACCAGCATAATGCAAGAATTGTATATCCCACGAGATTTAATTGAAATACAGAAAATTTGCCGAAGAAAAATACTAATTTTTCGAGAACGCGAAATGAACGGACGTTGCGAATGCCACCGACGTCGGCTCCTGGCACTTTTGTATCCGTTCCGAACCACTGTAATAATACATGGCAACATCGGCAGAGAAATGGAAATCAATTAGCCGGTGAAGTACCCATGCAATCTCTGTTGCAGGTGCAACAAATGAAATAAACCCGCAGGGAAACGCGTCAGGCTCCTCAGAAGAATAAAATGGACCAAGAAGGGGTCAAAATCCTTTATTGGTTCACTCCCAATAATAGTACCGTCTTTTAGTGGTAGTAACAATGTGTTACCTATATTTAATGATTTTTGTGTGGCAAATATTTACTTTAAAGCACTAGTCGACTTTGGCACGACTGTTAACATAATAAACTCATGCGTATATTATACGTTACCTCTGCATTATAAGTGACGGAAGAATTTTAATAATCCCAATTTAACTAGTGTAACAGGGCATAAATTAGATGAAAAAGGTTCAATTCGCATAGCTGTGAAACGGGATAATAGAATTTTCCCGATAAATTTTATAGTATGCAAGAATTTTCCGTACGAAGCCATTATAGGCACAAAATTTTTTAAGGTTAAATAAAGTATTATTAGACGCAGCGAACGAAAGGCTTGTATACCCGGCAAATTCTTCTCCCCTACCCTTTGGTGTGAAAAAGGGAAGTAGAATAAGGGAAGAGGTTGTAAGAGTGAATAGAATACAATCTTTGGAACCTCATTTCTCGCCACCAAGAGGACATTGAATCGCCATAAATTTGCCTTCCTTCCAGAATAAAGAAGTAAATTTAAATAATAAAAGGATTGAATCTGCAAAAATAAAATTAAGAGATATGCGACGTTATAGGTCGAAAAAAATCAGGGAAATAGTGGAATTATGGAAAAAAGTAGTAAACCCCAACGCGGTTCATGCGCAACCAACGTTATTGGCGGAAGCCATGAAGAAATATAGCGCCAGTCTAAATTTAATAGACAATGAAAATGAAGAAAAATATTATGGGTTCGCAATACGAAAAAAAATCCCCCCCCCCCAAAACGATTCAAAGAATTCAAATATCGCAAATGATTGAACCCGTGAATGACAAATCCGAAATATGGTTTGCGATTCCGTCGGATAGAATTCCAGAAAATTTGTTATGCGAAGAACAGATTATATCCTAAGAAAACGGAGAAGGTTTTATTTGGTTAAATAAAGTATTATTAGACGCAGCGAACGAAAGGCTTGTATACCCGGCAAATTCTTCTCCCCTACCCTTTGGTGTGAAAAAGGGAAGTAGAATAAGGGAAGAGGTTGTAAGAGTGAATAGAATACAATCTTTGGAACCTCATTTCTCGCCACCAAGAGGACATTGAATCGCCATAAATTTGCCTTCCTTCCAGAATAAAGAAGTAAATTTAAATAATAAAAGGATTGAATCTGCAAAAATAAAATTAAGAGATATGCGACGTTATAGGTCGAAAAAAATCAGGGAAATAGTGGAATTATGGAAAAAAGTAGTAAACCCCAACGCGGTTCATGCGCAACCAACGTTATTGGCGGAAGCCATGAAGAAATATAGCGCCAGTCTAAATTTAATAGACAATGAAAATGAAGAAAAATATTATGGGTTCGCAATACGAAAAAAATCCCCCCCCAAAACGATTCAAAGAATTCAAATATCGCAAATGATTGAACCCGTGAATGACAAATCCGAAATATGGTTTGCGATTCCGTCGGATAGAATTCCAGAAAATTTGTTATGCGAAGAACAGATTATATCCTAAGAAAAAGGAGAAGGTTTTATTTGGGTAACTAGCGCTCATGAAAATGATACAATTACGATAAAAAAGGGGACATGTCTAGTTCAAATCCAAGTTATCTCGGAGGATGATTTAGACAAGTGGAAAAATTCCTAAAGAAACCTAGTTAACAGCATTAATACCTCAAATGACAAATACCTCCTAACTAAATCGCAATTTTTAAAACAAATTTAACATGGTTCATATTACTGACTTGAAACTCAAGAAAAATTATGCGAATTGTTATGGAATTCTAAAGATGTGTTTTCCGCATCGGAAGATGACATCGGACTACTACTGTCTTATGAATATTCAATTCGAACGACCGGTAACCCTGTCGCGATACAGCTATATTATATACCGTACAAGCATAAGGAGTGGTTGAAAAATAAATTCACGAGTTAGAAAAAATAATATTGTACGCCCCAGTATAAGTCCGTATTCCGCACCAGTCATCTTAGTGCCAAAAAAGAATGTGACTTGAGACTTGTAGTAGATTGTATAGCCCTTAACAAGCAAGTAGTCTGTAATAAATTTCCCTTACCAAGAATAGACGAAATTCTTGACTCTATTTCAAGTAAAAACAAAATTTTCACTTCTCTGGATCTTACCCAAGGCTATCACCAAGTAAAATAGCTGAGAAAGATGTCTATAAAACTATGTTTTTTACAACTGAATGCGGTTCCTATGAATACTTACGATTACCTTTTGGACTTAAGACAAGCTCAAGCGCGTTCAGTAAACCCTTGTTACACCTGTTAAGAGGATTCAAGAATATAATTTACTTTGTTGACCATATTATATGCTTAGGTGAAAATACTGAACAACATTTAGCAACATTAGTTAAAAGGCTCGAGAAATTCAGAAAAGGCAATCTAAAATGCCGGCCTGATAAAGTAAACTTATTTCAACCGAAAATCAAATTTTTAGGAGTAGTGGTGGCTCAAGGTCAGATATCTTCAGACCCTGACAAGATAAAATGTGTTGAAAATCTTAAACCCCCTCGAACTATGAAAGAATTAAGAGGAATTTTAGGCCTTACTGGTTACTTTAGAAAATTCGTACGCAATTACGCCCAAATTGCAAAACCCCTAATGGAATTTAATAAAGGGAATTCCCAAAATATTACCTGGTCCCATGAAGCTCAAACTTCTCTAGACCGTCTCAAAAAGGCACTCACTTCTGAACCAATATTATCGTTGTCTTATTTTGAACACAAACAGTTCGTGGTCACAATTTATGCCAGTTCGAAAGGTATTGGTGCTATTCTATCTCAAATAATTCTGGTAGAAAACCCTGGTCCTCTAGGTGGACCACCTAATCAAAAAAAAGAGAAAGAGGTATATGCTATTCAAGCAGAACATTATCAAAAGGCGAAAGTAGTTATTCCACCACAAACTTAGAATCATTATCGATAATCCACCACTTGGATAAATTTAGACACTATTTAATTGGTAGTAAATTTAAGTTACGTTCAGACCACAGAAGTCTGCAATACTTGCGTACTTTCAAAAACCCCACTGGAATTCTAGCTAGATGGATTATGAAAATCCAAGACCTAGATTACGAATTTGAATATTTAAAAGGTAAACAAAATGCAACTTGCAATTACTTGAGTAGATTCCCAGAAAACATCCCGTCGGAAGCCAAGCAGAATGAAATTAATGCCATCAATGCTAAGAGTAAAAGTGAATATAAGAAAAACAAAGTCAAAGACAGAATAAAAGAAAATAAGACCAATTATTGTCCCTTATCCTTAAAAAATATAAAAAGAAATCAAAATAAGGACGAAATGTGTCTAGCACTTATTCATTATTTTGTGAACGATGATGTGTTACCAGATAAATTCAAAACTCTTAGAAAAAAAATAGATAATTTTTATTATGATCTTGACGAAGAAATCTTATGCAGAATTATGACAGCTGAGGCAAATAGAAACCAAACCTCAATAATACCTGTATTACCATAAAACTTAATAATACCTGCTTTGAATACTTTCATTCGGATATAGGTGGACATTTAGGAATAACTAAAACCTTCCATAAATTAAAACAATATTTATGTCCCGTCGGCGTTAACAAAACTTAAAGACTTTGTAAGTATGCAAAGATTGTAACGAAAAAAAACCCACAAGCTTATACTAACCCCTCAATGGGCAGAGTTCCGGTAGCAAAGTTACCCTTCGATATTGCTTCATTTGATTTATAGGGAACCAGTGGAGGCTTACCTATGTCCAACAGGGGCCATACTTGTATTCTTTCAGTTATAGATCACTTTTCCGGATTTATTTCTGCAAAAGCTTTAAAAAATTAAGGCAAATACGCTACATGTAAGGCGTTAGCGAAATTATTTTTAAAATTTGGCATTCCTAACAAGATAAAAAGCGATAATGGAAGTAATTTTGTTTCCAAAGTAACGAAAGATTTAATGAGTTTTCTTAACATAGGGAATTTGATGACATCTCTTTATCATCCACAAGCTAATGGTAAAATCGAAAACAGAAATAAAATATTTTCGAATGTTTTAAGCATTTATACAAAAGACAACAGGAATGACTGGGATCAATTCCTACCCTATTTGACCATCATAATAAATACAGCTTTGTCAGAGACAATTAAAGAAAGTCCTTTTTATATGTTATTCGGTCGCGACTTCAGAATACTGTATGATGATATTGTTGAGTCCCAACAATATTGTAATAACACGGAGGATTACAAACAAGAGTTCATATATAGAATGAGAAAAACTTACAAGATAGTTAGGCAAGAGTTGGAAAAATGTAAAATAAGCCAAGAGCTAAGAAACCTACCTAAAGTTAAGGGGAAAATAAATTTTAAGATAGGAGATTGCGTCTACCTAAAGAATGAGTCAAAGATGGAAGGCAAAAAACTTTCCAATAAATATTCTGGACCCTATAGAATAATAAAAAACTACGATAACGATTTTACTTTTTAAATGGAAAACCCCGACAATGGAAGAACTTATAAGGCACATATAAGCCGAATAAAAAAAGCCAAATTCCCAAAAAGATGGGTATCGCTACCCTCATCTACCGATTTGTCAGACGCGGAAGATGAGCCCCCTAGGTCAAGGTTGGCTGAGCTAAAACCCTTTAATTTCAAGCAAGATTATTTTGAAAATGATAGTGATGAGGAAAACTTTGAAAAATTATAGCTATGAAAAACCTAGTTATTCCTAAAAGAAAATATTTATTACAAGCGAGAATAAAACCACCAAAAAGTCCAAAAAGCTCATCATAGGAGAGTGTAGGAGAATTAGATTATACAATTTCCCCGAAAACTCAATTTTTTCCTGATAGAATATCTACCCTTTGTTCCCCCAAAAGTTTTCCAGGCGATATGGTTTCCCCAGCAACCCCAATAGAGAAACTCTGGGCAATATTATAAAGAAAACTCCTCCCAAAGATTCGATTAAAATAAAACTGCAAGAAGCTATGGATTTAATAAATTTATCCATAAAAACGAGGCAAAGTACACTGCCTTAGAATCAAACTCCCAGCAAGGAGAATATCACGACATAACCGTATCCAAGGTTAAATCCAGAGAATGGTCTTCGTGGAGGGAAAAACTAGTGCAAAAAATGCCTCATCCCCCTGAAGAAATGACATTTAAACAATGGAGGCAAAAACCTTTGAATCTTCTCAGAGCTCTCAAGAGTTTTTCAAGTCTCCCGAGTTGAAAACTCAAAACGAGGAATTGGAGAATAATCCTTCTACTTCCAGAGGAAAAGAAATTTACGAAGGAAGGGTAGGCTCTATCTCAAAAACCCAAAGTTCCACTACCAAGAGGTCTATTGCAGAATCATTGGAAACCAGTTCTGAAGAGTCTGACGGTGAACCAGACCAGATGGTAGTTAAAGAAACAGGGAAATCAAAACCGACCTCAGCGGCCGCTTATGCGAAAGAAACAAAATTAAATGTTCAAGAATGGTTGAAAAAATAATATAAAAAGTTTGATCACTGGCAAAACATAAAAAGAAAAAACTGCAAGAACCCTAGTAACGACACAATCGGGTAGAATGGTTAAAAAGCCTGATAGATGAAAATACCCCTAGTTAATGCAAAATCAAAAATGCTATTGCCACGGGAACTTGCGTATTCCTGTCGTAAGGAGATTGTGCCCAAAGCCATCAACGAATAGTATTTTTTTATTATTCTTGGACGGAGGTGGGTATCAAATCCTTAACGAAAATCAACTTACAATTCTTCAGAAATAATACACAAGTAAATTCGAAAGCATGAGAGTAAATTCACCAAGTCAATATAAGTGAACGTATAGTGGTATAAGTGAAATCAAAATGTCAGTGACTAATAAGAAAGGCCGAGGTAGGAAGCTCGTGGTCGGCTGATGATGACAAGTGGTGTTTAAAGTTCTATTTGGCACATTCTTCCAACCGGGTAGCCCCCTTACGAGAAACAACTATACTTCATCAGGAGTGACCGATAAACCCCCTTTCCCCCTTCCCTATTGAGTGGTCTTGTCAAAACTAAAGTAAAGAATCCTCATGTTGTAGCAAGTTTTGGGTGAAGTTTGACTCAAGATAACGTTGATTCTGTTTTGAGTCACTAACCCACACCTTTACTTAGATAATATTACAAAAATTGCTTGTGCAAAAATTGCGTAGCTATAAACTGATCATTTTCAGATCATGACAACAGAATCAAGGCCTATCCAAAAGGCGATAATTGATACCGAATTTATTACAATAATGAACGCGAAGGAAAACATTATATACTCGGCGGCTATGTTGGTGGTTGATGAACAAGGAAATCAGATATATCCAAGAGAATGGAATTTAACCTACAATCTTAAAGGGTATGCACCCCACACTTTTAAATATGGACTAGCACTCGCGAATACCCCTAAATATCGCTCGGCTAGAGGGGAACAAAATATAGAAAAAGAAGTGCAAAACAACTTGGTTGTTTACAATTGACAATAAAACATTTACAAAGGAATCTTAATATTAAATATTTTTACTCTAAGGGACCCACTCAAGCAGATCTTTTACTTCTTGACAAATGTCGTTCTCCAAAAATTTGCTATAATCTAGAGAAGAATCCTCGATGTGTCAAATATGAAGGCATACATCACCCTTTATTAGGAATCCAATATTATAAACAATTTTTATTCGACCCTGAATCGGAGGAATATAAATCCCTAGGTAATAAATTATTTCTGAAGCGTAAAAAAACTCACCAAAGAAAAAGAGACGCCTATAAAATTAATAACAAAAAAATTAAAAGAAGACTCTAAAACTCTAAACCTAAAGAAAAGAGAAATGAAAACTAAGACCCCAAAAATTCTAACCCCCTTAGGAACCGCGATAATAACAAGTTATCTTAATTTCTACTAAAATTTATCATTCGTTAAAATTAAAATAACACATTTGCTGATACAAACTGATCTCTCGCGCATAGTCATTGCTGGCAAAGCCAAAAATTGGAAAGAGATAACCTAAATGGAACGTTGCTAACTCCACTAGGTAGAATATTAATTTATTAACAAAAAACCAAAAAAAAAATGATAAAATTCCCCAGTTGCCCGCAATTAACTAAACCAAATTTAACATCAGAAACATTACGTTTTATTTCTCCAAGGTGTTTTCTTGCGCATAAAAAAGGTCATAGTATGAATAACATAAATAAATCATTGAGCGAATATGTATTAGTGAAAGTAGTAGAGGAACTAAATTTCACCAAGCTACATTTCATCCTAAAATCACCTAGAAGTCCCCTGAAAGATAGAGTAATCTTGAGAATGATAGCAAGCTTAGTATATCATAACCTTATTACACGGACAATGTTAACAACAGTAGAACCCACTAGATTAGCAGCTACCATGGCGTTCAGAATTCTCTTACAAAATATTCCAATGTTAAAAAATCCTCTCATTGTAGAATTTATCGCAGAAAACCTATGGCAATCTCAAGATGAAAATGGTACTACTACCATTTGGTCCCTTAGATTCCTAACACTATTAATAGATCGAGGGTATAACCTACTAAATTGAGGAAATTTCCTTAAAATGTTGTATAAGAACTGCTGGAACTTTGATGGCTTCAACTCTGAAGTAAAATCCAACACGTTGGAAGTTACCGCGTGAGATTATAATGACATAAAGAAAATTACATTAGATTTCTTTGAAGAAGATGAAAATTTAGGATCCAAAGTATTCCCTGGTTTTGAGATTATTGTACGTGAACAAAATATTGTATTGCGTCACATATACAATTTATTTTTAGAGTAGTAAAAGTCATAAATAATTCACTTTCCGTAGTTGAAGGATGTTGCAAAAAATTCATGAATATGTGCAAAAGAAAGTTTAACGAATATGTAAAAAAAACCTAGACCTCCCGAACGATCTGTTTGTCTATTTGATGCACTTAGACACAGATAAGAATAAAAAAAATAACATAGTGTTTTAATTGAATCTCCTCAGCATAAATGTGTCATCATGGGAAGTTCATCAACTTAATAGAAACACGCAAGTTGCTACCGAAAGATATGTCAATATTAAAATTGAATGTAAATGAACATGGGAAGAATTGGGTATACAAATAAAATTATCAAAGTAATGCCCTAAATTATAAATTCACAAAATAACACCATAACCTCTATTTTCAAAATTTTTCCTTCTCAAAAAATACTAATAATAAGTGAATAAACATTAGTAAAATAGCATATATTTTACGCAAAGTTAGAAGCATGCATTTACCTCAATGCTAAGTGTAGTAACTCTACAAGGTCTATGTTAGGTAGTTATAAATAATAGGAATATGTAACTATGGGATAAATTAATCCCATATATAAGAGTTATCTTGTTTTAGTGTAAACCCTAATAATTCTAGTTATAATGACAATAATAATCTTCTTAAAAGGTTTATAATAAAAATGGGTTACCAACGTATTTATATATTATTTACTTAATGAATGAATAGCTTACAATAAAAAACAAATAAATATATATCGCTTTTGATAAAAAAATAATATAAAATTAGGTAGTATAGTAATTATTGACTAACCCTTTAAGGTATGTCACAACCATTCATAAAGGCTTATCACAACCAGAGTAAAGCTAAGATTTCCATTAGCATTCTAACCCTAAGATGTAATTCATAAACAAAAATTCTATATTACGCTTACAATTCAGTTTTATTTGGCCAATGCCATAAAACAGTTCAAAAATTAAATTAATATAATAAAATAGCCCAAGCTAAAAGTTAAAAAGCCCGAACTAATTTGAAAAAATAAAATAGTAAAGTAAATGAATTTTGCGAAAATAGGTAAAATTGATAATAAATTAATTCTAGAATCAAACAAAACGATGAGGCTAAAGAATGTCATCATAATCCTCGTTGTTCACGCAGCAGCCCAAGATATTGTAAAGCATGGAGTAATATTTAAGCATGAAAATTCATTGCTAGCCATCCATAATGCATGGAAAATGTTTATGAAATTGGACCCCAAACCCTTCGAAACCTTGTTCCAACAACTAAAAAGACTTGAGAAAAATACAAATGAACTCAAAGAATCGATATTTCAATTCCTAAGATCGGATAAAGGATTACAGACTAGTAAAATAATGCACAATAAAGATAATAAAGAGTTCCCAATTCCAGTTATCCCAAAACTAAAATCAAAATTCGTAATAGATGACTTTGATAAAAAAATGGTAGAAATTGACAGGGCACTAGGAACCAGCACCAAAGAAGACAGAAGGAAAAGATCAGCCTATAATATTGAATATTTGTCGAGAAACGTACTGCAATGAAATCCATGGAAAACCCTAAATTATTGACTACAAGAAAAGAAAAACTCTATGACGGAAATTACGCAATGCTGAACGAACTACCAAGCCTATGGACTTTTCTCAAAGAATTATGGCAGAGTCATGCCAAAAACAATGGCACTGAACAGACATCATCTTCACTAGGAAAAGAAAATAGCAACAGATCCCTGAGAATACAAGATACCAACCTATAAGAGTAAGACAAATCAAGAAACAAGCTCTCAAATACCCAACAAGATTATGAATATACAAATCCCACAGAATGAAATGAAGAAGATATCACGACAATCACACCTAAATATGAGACCCCAGCCAAAGAAATACAGTCTTCGATGTCGGAAGCAACGGCAAACACAGTGTCAGAATTGATCGAGATTAGTGGAGAATCACCTAGAAATTCAACTATTGACTTATCTAAAACCTACGACATTTACAAAATGGACATGATCAACAGGGCCCTCATTTAAGCATACCCATTTTTTGGGCAAAGTCTTTATAAAGGAAAGAGCAAGAATCCCAGTAACGCATACCGAGATACATACGATAAAAGTACAATGGCATAAGCCCGAAGAAAAGAAAAAAAATTTTGAAAAAGAGGAAGAAGATAATTAAGTACATAAGAAATGTTGGACAATAGACGGCAAACGTACATACGCTAGACTAGCCATGGCCAACGAGCTGACAAAAGAAGGTATTGGACCATTACCTGAGTTAAATGAGAAAAACGCCCAGAAAGTATCAACTCATCAAGCCTTCTTAATATTATGCAGACAAAGATTACAAGCCTTATTTGAATTATTTAACACAGAAACCCAAAAATTAAAACAAAGTACTATAAGGATTTTTGAAGTATTCTTTGGAAGAAGTAAATACCGAAGGTCTACAAGCCTAATTCCCATCATTTGAGAATTTGCCTCTCTTCTTTTTTGGTTAACAACAGAGGAAGAATTAAACATCCTGAGGGAAAATGTAAAAAGTTGAATAATACCATGAAATGATATCTAAGAAAATCTCAAAAACTGTAAATGTAATAAATTATTTAAGGAAAGAAGTGGATCGTGTGGTGACAGACGCAAGCCCACTCGATATAATTACCATGTCACTACAAAATCTAGCAATAGATGTTAGTAAGTTCAAATTCACATTATTTGCCCTCACTGGAGGAACTTTGTCATACGACCTAGTAGATCCTTCTAACCTGAAAAGTATCTTAGACGAAATAAAAACGCACCTAACGTTTGGCTTACATTTACCCAAAGAGCCACAAGTATCAAATTTATTTCTTTATTATACAAAATTAAAAGTCCAAATCCCGGAAATAAATGAACAATTATTCGCGGTAGTTACGATTCCATTGATAAATCAACAATCCATGTATGACTTCTACTAAATTTCTACCTTCCCCGCTAATATAAAAAAGACAAACTCGTTTATGACTATCAAACCCGAAGCTGAATATTTACTTATTGATCAAGACAGAAGAAAATATGCCTTAGCTAAGCCAAAAGACTTAAAAGAGTGTATCATTCAAAAACCTAGTATGCCAGCTTACGTTACCTGTTTATAATGTCAAATCTGGATCTTGTATGTTGGATATATTTTTAAAAGACACCCAACAAGAAGAAATCCCTAATTCTTGTGAAGCTTTAATAGGAAGTACTAAATGAGAAATATTCATACACCTTAGGAAAGATCTTTGGTTATTTTCTGTTCCAAAAGAACAAGACAAAACAAATTTTGCCTTGTTATAATAATACTGAAAGAATCGATCCAAGTTATAGAACCGAATTGCTATTAAACGATGTAGGTACAATAACCATAAAACAAGGATGTCGACTTGTAACTAAAGAGACGACGGTTCAAACGCCGTTAATAACCACAAGCACAAATATAATAAGTCCTAAAATTACCAGTTTTAAGGCAATCAACCTGTCGTACACTATTCTCAATATAGGTAGTGAGGAAATGAAAACCTCAATACGGTCCAAAATAGAAAAGAATAAAGGAACATTACCGCTTTCAAAAATAAGAGAAGCATTAGATTCCCAGATTCCCCTATTTACTAATGAAGACTAAAGATTAACGTACGTGGAGAATAGATACGGATTATTCTCAACCAATTGCTGGTGGAACATACTACTGACCATATGTTTCGTATTCGCGATTTCCTTGACTATGAGAACCTTACTAACTTTTAATTATGGAAGGATTTTGAGACTAAATGGCAAAACCCAAAGGAAGAAAACGGGGAAACGACTTAAATGCAGAAGTTAAACCCGGAACCCCATGGAAACGTTTAAGCCAAGAAAGAGGGAAGACATTAGAAAACGAGTGGGTATAGAGGTCCTGACTCGCCCTTGCTATGTCTAGTCCTCACATTGTAAGTGTTGTTTACGTAAAACTGTGGAGTTACGAAGCTGCAACATGCGTTTCTTAAACAGCATGGACATGCGTGAACAATGAAGGCATGAAATATGTAGTAAACTAAGACCTCAAATTTAATGATTTAGCGTAACTTGTGGTTAAATGATTGTTTTAAATCTAATGTAGAATCAAATAAGCGTTGCAGGAAATTAAAATAAAGTGTGCGTAGTGGCGTATACTAAGGAGCTTAATAAGAGACCTTAATTAAAGTTAAAGCAATCAATGTCTTACATCGTCGTTTTTGTAAAACAGCTTAGAAGAAATTTCTATGTTGTAGATTTCCCAATGGAAATTTTATATATTTGAACTAACATGATAATAACATCATTTTGTTAAAATCAATATGTGTGTAATAATATCAGTGTATTTGTTTAATATTGTCTTGTAGCGTAACATTCACCATTAAATGTACCCAATCGTATTGCTTATTATGTATTATGACTACTCGTTTTAAAGAACATATGATTCTGCCTCGTTATTTTTATTACAGGAATTGGAATGAAAGAATGACCTATTGGAAATCAATCATTACAATACGTAGTCCAGTGCATATACAACCTAGTAGAATCTATCGTCATCATCCCTCAACCAACGAAGAGTTCTCACCATAAATTCCCGGCAACGAAGCTAGGACAAAAATTGCGGTTACCGTTTGATCGTTGTTTCCTCGATCGAAAACCATATTATGCATCAGGTAACACTATCTAATAAATCTCAGTATCCAGTGCAATACCGAACTATAAAAACATAACAATCCTGAGAACCCCATCGATCAGCATAAGATGCAAATGCATAAATATCACCCTTTATAATCCTTATGGACCCATATACCATATAACTGTATGGTTATGATATTTGATGAATCCAATCCATTTACATGTCGCAAAGTCATGCGTTGAATCCCCTTCGACCGTTTCTCGGGATCCATCCTTTCACATCTATAAAATAGTCGAAAAGTTCCTATCTCTGTTATCCCGTAAATGTTACGAAATAGTTTCTGAAGAATGGACCTGGAAACCAACCACTGAATTACAGAAACCAAAAGTAATCCCAGTGACTAATCCCTGAGTGACAATATACTCCTCCCGCAAGTTAAAGACGATATGCTGAAGAAGACACTAAAATTTCATGTCAACCCATTCCAAATCCAAACACCAATTCCCCTGTGATTAACCAAGGAATCACCGCCAAAGCTAATAGATACAAGCCATGCACTAAGAATTTTATACGAGAACTATAATCTCTAAGTGCTCGAACGAACAATTTTATACGAGAAACATATTCTCTATGTGCTTTAAAATATCCCAAGAATGAAATGCTAAGAAGAAAACCAACCCATCTATTACCAACGCAATCCCAGTGTTAAGCCCCTTTACGATAAAGCACCTTATGAACTATCCAAAAGCAACAGGTGAGAATGACCTCTGATATCAAAATTCCACACACCTGTACCTGGAAGTATCATATCCCGTTTGAGAAATTAGAGAAAAACCTTCGTCCAAAATGAACAGAGCCATGTTCGAACACTTTGTGAAGAAACTGTACTGTAAGTGTTTTAACATTTTTTCCACAAGATGAAATGAGCGAAAGACATCAACAACAGAATAAGTGAGTACGATAAGGACACGTAAGGTGGTGAAATAGGTGTGAATTTGCATGTATCACATTTTATTAATTTTGATAACTTAACAATTTCGATAACTTATCATTAGTATTACATAACGAACATTCCCAGTGAAAGTGTTTTAATGTTTACCAGTGAACGTGGTGAACATAATATTGTGTGTTTGAAATCGTTCTATATATATATATATATATATATATATATATATATATATATATATATATATATATATATATATATATATATATATATATATATATATATATATATATATATATATATATATCCATAGTTATTATCCATAATTATCCCATAGTTAGCGTAAGATAAAAAACTTATAAAAGGTGAACTTTCAAAAAAATCTTATAGTAATAGTAGAATAGTCCCAACCACACAACACATTTCCCATGATAATGTTTATGAGGTTTGAAATGTAGGAGTTATATGTGTTAGATGTAGAAAAAACAAAAAAAAATCTTTTGTGTAGTAGCTAGGCTGTAACCGTAGATAGTCTGAGTCCGGTAGAGGAACCTTAGAAAAGGATATATAAAAAAATTCCAAAAGTTATACATAAATTTTTTTTTAATCACTCCTGATTAAGCTTAAATAAGGTTTAAAATAATACAATATCAATTAAAGTTGTATAGGAAAAATAGCAAATGAATTTCGAAATACTTTAAAACCCAAGGGCAAGCAAGTCCTAATGACGGGATGTCATTAAATAATGGGAAGGGTAATATGTACCGTGAATAACATGTAATATGTACTTAAAATACGAAAAAATTATTCTCCTTCTAAAAATACTTCCGGTATAAATTAAACTCCTCCTAATTGAGCTTAAATTCCGTTTCATACTTTCGTCTAAATTCCCAAACAGAGAAAGAAAAACCGCATTTTATTCTCAGCCAAATATCCCTTTAAAAAGTACCAAGTAAATTAAAAACCAACTTTATTAGAAAATCAAACAGTATTAATAAAACCAGACTATTTTGATTTGAAACCTACTATTTGCATAAAATTTATGATTTGTGATGTCTACATTTTTGCATATTTTCCTTTTAATAAAGCTGGGATTTATTCATTTTTAAAGTTAGTTTGGACTTGGTTATGTGCATGCACGTAATCTACACTAAATTAACCTTAAAAATGAATAAAACCCAACTTTATTAAAAAATTGGCAAAAATGAACCCACTTATTAAAGAAAATTGAATATTATTAATGAAATCAGATGTATTTTAAAAATAGATGTTCTTATTTCTGAAAATAAAACCCAACTTGATTAGAAAATCAAATATTATTAATAAAACCAGACATGTACCTACGAAAGGCTAGGGAACCTAGCACAGAAAAGTCCAAAATATCAAACTAAACATCCCAAATCATGACTTTCATGCAACACTCATCTACGAAGGGTTAAGAAACCTAGCTAAGAAAATATTATGAATAAATTCAGATGTATTTTAAACTGGGATGCTCATATTTCTCAAACTAAAACCCAGCGTTATTTACAAAAATATGCAAAAAAGTACCCAATTATTAAAGAGAAATTAAATATTATTAGTAAAATCAGATGTGTTTTAAACATGGATGTTCTTATTTCTGAAAATTAAAACCCAACTCTATAAGAAAATCAAATAATATTAATAAAACCAGACATACAACTACGAAAGGTTAGGACATCTAGATCAGAAAAGTCCTAAATTAACCTTACTAAATTAACCTTAAAAATGAATAAAGCCCAACTTTATTAAAAAAAATGCAAAAATGAACCCAATTATTAAAGGAAATTAAACATTATTAATAATGTCAGATGTATTTTAAAAATGGATGTTCTTTTCTCTGCAAATTAGAACCCAACTTTATTATAAAATCAAACATTATTAATAAAATCTGACACACACCTACGAAAGTTTAGGAAATCTAGCTCAGAAAAGTCCAAAATAGCAAACTAGACATCCCAAATCATGAGTTTCATGCAATACACATCTACGAAAGGTTAAGAAACCTAGCTAAGAAAATGCTATTAATAAAATCAGATTTATTTTAAACTGGAATGTTCATATTTCTGAACACTAAACCCCAACTTTATTTAAAAAAATATACAATAATGAACCCAATTATTAAAAGGAAATCAAATATTATTAATAATGTCAGGTGTATTTGAAACAAGGGTGTTCTTTTTTCAGAAAATTGAAACCCAACTTGATTAGAAAATCAAATATTATGAATAAAACCAGACATACGTCTACGAAAGATTAGAAAATCTAGCTAGGATATGTCCAAAATAGCAAACTATACATTCCAAATCATGAGTTTCATGCAACACACATCTGCGAAAGGTTAAGAAACCCAGCTAAGAAAAAGTTATTAATAAAATCAGATGTATTTTAAACTTGGATGGTCATATTTCTGAAAACTAAAACCCAACTTTATTAAAAAAAATATGTAAAAATGTACTCAGACATACACCTACGAAAATTTAGGAAATCTAGCTCTGAAAAGTCCAAAATATCTAACTAGACATCCTAAATCATGAGTTTCATGCAACATACATCTACGAAAGATTAAGAAACCTAGCTAAGAAAATGTTATTAATAAAATCAGATGTATTTTAAACTGCGATGTTCATATTTCTGAAAAGTAAAACCCAACTTTATTCAAAAAATATGCAAAATTCACCCAATTATTAAAAGAAATTAAATATTATTAATAAAATCAGATTTATTTTAAACATACATGTTCTTATTTCTGAAAATTAAAACCCAACATTATTTTAAAATCAAATATTATTAATAAACGAAACAAACACCTACAAAAGGTTATGAAATCTCGCTCAGGAAGGTCAAAAATAGCAAACTATACATCCATAATCATGACTTTCATGCAACATACATCTATGAAGGGTGCAGAAACCTAGCTAAGAAAATATCATTAATAATTCCAGATGTATTTTAAACGAGGATGTTCATATTTCTTAAAACTAAAACCCAACTCTATTTACAAAAAAATCCAAAAATGTACCGAATTATTAAAGAGAAATTAAATATTATTAATAAAATCAAATTATTCTAAGCATGGATGTTCTTATTTCTAAAAATTAAAACCCAACTTGATTAGAAAATCAAATAATATTAATAGAACCATATATACACCTACGAAAGATTAGGAAATCTAGCTCAGAATAGTCCAAAATAGCAAACTAAACATTCCAAATCATGAGTTTCATGCAATAAACCCCTACAAAAGGTTAAGAAACATACCTAAGAAAATGTTATTAATAAAATCGGATGTACTTTAAACTGGGATGTTCATATTTCTGAAAACTAAAGCCCAACTTTATTTAGAAAAATGTTAAAAATGTTAAAACTATAAAAACATAACAATCCTGAGAACCCCATCGATCAGCATAAGATGCAAATGCATAAATATCACCCTTTATAATCCTTATGGACCCATATACCATATAACTGTATGGTTATGATATTTGATGAATCCAATCCATTTACATGTCGCAAAGTCATGCGTTGAATCCCCTTCGACCGTTTCTCGGGATCCATCCTATCATATCTATCAAATGGTCGAAAAGTTCCTATCTCTGTTATCCCGTAAATGTTACGAAATAGTTTCTGAAGAATGGACCTGGAAACCAACCACTGAATTACAGAAACCAAAAGTAATCCCAGTGACTAATCCCTGAGTGACAATATACTCCTCCCGCAAGTTAAAGACGATATGCTGAAGAAGACACTAAAATTTCATGTCAACCCATTCCAAATCCAAACACCAATTCCCCTGTGATTAACCAAGGAATCACCGCCAAAGCTAATAGACACAAGCCATGCACTAAGAATTTTATACGAGAACTATAATCTCTAAGTGCTCGAACGAACAATTTTATACGAGAAACATATTCTCTATGTGCTTTAAAATATCCCAAGAATGATATGCTAAGAAGAAAACCAACCCATCTATCACCAACGCGATCCCAGTGTTCAGCCCCTTAACGATAAAGCACCTAATAAACTATCCAAAAACAGCAGGTGAGAATGAACTCTGATATCAATATTCCACACACCAATACCTGGATGTATCAAATCCTGTTTGAAAAATTAGAGAAAAACCTTCGTCAAAAATGAACAGAGCCATGTTCGAACACTTTGTGAAGAAACTACATTGTAAGTGTTTTTAACATATTTTGCACAAGACGAAAAGGGCAAAAGACATCAAAAACCGAATAAGTGAGTACGATAAGGACACGTAAGGTGGTGAAATAGGTGTGAATTTTCATGTATCACATTTTATTAATTTTGATAACTTAACAATTTCGATAACTTATCATTAGTATTACATAACGAACATTCCCAGTGAAAGTGTTTTAATGTTTACCAGTGAACGTGGTGAACATAATATTGTGTGTTTGAAATCGTTCATATATATATTTTTTTTTTATATATATATATATATATATATATATATATATATATATATATATATATATATATATATATATATATATATATATATATATATATATATATATATATATATATATATATATATATATATATATATATATATATATATATATATATATATATATATATATATATATATATATATATATATATATATATATATATATATATATATATATATATATATATATATATATATATATATATATATATATATATATATATATATATATCCATAGTTATTATCCATAATTATCCCATAGTTAGCGTAAGATAAAAAACTTATAAAAGGTGAACTTTCAAAAAAATCTTATAGTAATAGTAGAATAGTCCCAACCACACAACACATTTCCCATGATAATGTTTATGAGGTTGGAAATGTAGGAGTTATATGTGTTAGATGTAGAAAAAACAAAAAAAAATCTTTTGTGTAGTAGCTAGGCTGTAACCATAGATAATCTGAGTCCGGTAGAGTAACCTTAGAAAAGGATATATAAAAAAATTCCAAAAGTTATACATAAATTTTTTTTTAAGCACCCCTGGTTAAGCTTAAATAAGGTTTAAAATAATACAATATCAATTAAAGTTGTATAGGAAAAATAGCAAATGAATTTCGAAATACTTTAAAACTCAAGGTCAAGCAGATCCTAATGGCGGGATGTCATTAAATAATGGGAAGGGTAATATGTACCGTGAATAACATGTAATATGTACTTAAAATACGAAAAAATTATTCTCCTTCTAAAAATACTTCCAGTATAAATTAAACTCCACCTAATTGAGTTTAAATTCCGTTTCAAACTTTCGTCTAAATTCCTAAACAGGGAAAGAGAAACCGCTTTTTAATCTCAGCCAAATATCCCTTTAAAAAATACCAAGTAAATTAAAAACCAACTTTATTAGAAAATCAAACAGTATTAATAAAACCAGACTATTTTGATTTGAAACCTACTATTTGCATAAAATTTATGATTTGTGATGTCTACATTTTTGCATATTTTCCTTTTAATAAAGCTGGATTTATTCATTTTTAAAGTTAGTTTGGACTTGGTTATGTGCATGCACGTAATCTACACTAAATTAACCTTAAAAATGAATAAAACCCAACTTTATTAAAAAATTGGCAAAAATGAACCCACTTATTAAAGAAAATTGAATATTATTAATGAAATCAGATGTATTTTAAAAATAGATGTTCTTATTTCTGAAAATAAAACCCAACTTGATTAGAAAATCAAATATTATTAATAAAACCAGACATGTACCTACGAAAGGCTAGGGAACCTAGCACAGAAAAGTCCAAAATATCAAACTAAACATCCCAAATCATGACTTTCATGCAACACTCATCTACGAAGGGTTAAGAAACCTAGCTAAGAAAATATTATGAATAAATTCAGATGTATTTTAAACTGGGATGCTCATATTTCTCAAACTAAAACCCAGCGTTATTTACAAAAATATGCAAAAAAGTACCCAATTATTAAAGAGAAATTAAATGTTAATAATAAAATCAGATGTGTTTTAAACATGGATGTTTTTATTTCTGAAAATTAAAACCCAACTCTATAAGAAAATCAAATAATATTAATAAAACCAGACATACAACTACGAAAGGTTAGGACATCTAGATCAGAAAAGTCCTAAATTAACCTTACTAAATTAACCTTAAAAATGAATAAAGCCCAACTTTATTAAAAAAAATGCAAAAATGAACCCAATTATTAAAGGAAATTAAACATTATTAATAATGTCAGATGTATTTTAAAAATGGATGTTCTTTTCTCTGCAAATTAGAACCCAACTTTATTATAAAATCAAACATTATTAATAAAATCTGACACACACCTACGAAAGTTTAGGAAATCTAGCTCAGAAAAGTCCAAAATAGCAAACTAGACATCCCAAATCATGAGTTTCATGGAATACACATCTACGAAAGGTTAAGAAACCTAGCTAAGAAAATGATATTAATAAAATCAGATGTATTTTAAACTGGGATGTTCATATTTCTGAACACTAAAACCAAACTTTATTTAAAAAAATATGCAAAAATGAACCCAATTATTAAAAGGAAATCAAATGTTATTAATAAAATCAGATGTATTTTAAACATGGATGTTCTTATTTCTGAAAATTAAAACCCAACTGTATTATAAAATCAAATATTATTAATAAAACCAGACATACACCTACGAAAGGTTAGGAAATCTAGCTCAGAAAAGTCCAAAATAGTAAACTAGACATCCCAAATCATGAGTTTCATGCAACACATATCCACGAAAGGTTAAGAAACCTAGCTAAGAAAATGTTATTAATAAAATCAGATGTATTTTAAACTTGGATGGTCATATTTCTGAAAACTAAAACCCAACTTTATTAAAAAAATATGTAAAAATGTACTCAGACATACACCTACGAAAATTTAGGAAATCTAGCTCTGAAAAGTCCAAGATAGCAAACTAGACATCCCAAATCATGAGTTTCATGCAACAAGCATCTACGAAAGGTTAAGAAACCTAGCTAAGAAAATATTATTAATAAAATCAGATGTATTTTAAACTGGGATGTTCATATTTCTGAAAACTAAAACCCAACTTTATTCAAAAAATGTGCAAAATTCACCCAATTATTAAAAGAAATTAAATATTATTAATAAAATCAGATTTATTTTAAACATACATGTTCTTATTTCTGAAAATTAAAACCCAACATTATTTTAAAATCAAATATTATTAATAAACGAAACAAACACCTACAAAAGGTAATGAAATCTCGCTCAGGAAGGTCAAAAATAGCAAACTATACATCCATAATCATGACTTTCATGCAACATACATCTATGAAGGGTGCAGAAACCTAGCTAAGAAAATATCATTAATAATTCCAGATGTATTTTAAACGAGGATGTTCATATTTCTTAAAACTAAAACCCAACTCTATTTACAAAAAACTCCAAAAATGTACCGAATTATTAAAGAGAAATTAAATATTATTAATAAAATCAAATTATTCTAAGCATGGATGTTCTTATTTCTAAAAATTAAAACCCAACTTGATTAGAAAATCAAATAATATTAATAGAACCATATATACACCTACGAAAGATTAGGAAATCTAGCTCAGAATAGTCCAAAATAGCAAACTAAACATTCCAAATCATGAGTTTCATGCAATAAACCCCTACAAAAGGTTAAGAAACATACCTAAGAAAATGTTATTAATAAAATCGGATGTACTTTAAACTGGGATGTTCATATTTCTGAAAACTAAAGCCCAACTTTATTTAGAAAAATGTTAAAAATGTACCCAATTATTAAAGGAAAATCAAATACTGTTAATAAAATCAGATGTATTTTAAACATGGATGTTCTTATTTCTGAAAATTAAAACCCAACTTGATTAGAAAATCAACTATTATTAATAAAACCAGACATATACCAATGAAAAGCTAAGAAAGCTGGCTAAGAAAATGTTTTGAATAAAACTAAACTTACATATGCAGACAGGTTGTAACAATTTGCTAAGTACATACTATGAATGAAATCAAAAACATGTCAAACTAGAGTACTCATGATTCTTAAAACCAAAGCCCAGATCTATTAAAGAAAAATGAAAAAATGTGCCATTTTATAAAAGGAAATCAATTATTTTTAACAAAATAAGATATATTTTAAACATAGATGTTCTTATTTCTGAAAATTAAAACCCAACTGTATTATAAAATCAAATATTATTAATAAAACCAGACATAAAACTACGAAAGGTTAGAAAATCTAGCTCAGAAAAGTCCAAAATAGCAAACTAGACATCTCAAGTCGTGAGTTTTATGCAACACACATCTACGAAAGGTAAGAAACCTAGCTAAGAAAAAGTTATTAATAAAATCGGATGTATTTTAAACGGGGATGTTCATATTTCTGAAAACTAAAACCCGATTTTATTAAAAAAAAATTATGCAAAAATGTGCTCAGACATACACCTACGAAAAGTTTGGAAATAGAGCTAAGAAAAGAATAGAGTTTGGAAATAGAGCTCCAAAATAGCAAACTAGACATCCCAAATCACAAGTTTCATGGAAAAAACAATCTACGAAAGGTTAAGAAACCTAGCTAAGAAAACGTTAATAATAAAATCAGATATATTTTAAACTGCGATGTTCATATTTTTTTAAAATAAATCCAAACTTTATTTAAAAAAATATGCAAAGGTTACCCAATTATTAAAAGAAATTAAATGTTATTAATAAAATCAGATGTATTTTAAACATGTATGTTCTTATTTCTAAAAATTAAAACCCAACTTTGTTTTAAAATCAAATATTATTAATAAAACCAAACATACACCTACGAAAGGTTAAGAAATCTGGGTCAGAAGGTCCAAAATAGCAAACTATACATCCCAAATCATGACTTTCATGTAACACACATCTACGAAGGGTTCAGATACCTAGCTAAGAAAATATTATCAGATTTTATCTCAGAAGAGAAAAGTCCAAAATAGCAAACTAGACATCCCAAATTATGAGTTTCATGCAACACACATCTACGAAAGGTTAAGAAACCTAGCTAAGAAAATGTTATTAATAAAATCAGATGTATTTTAAACTGGAATGTTCATATTTCTGAAAACTAAAACCCAACTTTATTTATAAAATATGCGAAAATGCACCCAATTATTAAAAGGAAATCAAATATTATTAATAAATCAGGTGTATTTTAAACATGGATGTTCTTATTTCTGAAAATTAAAACCCAACTGTATAATAAAATCAAATATTATTAATAAAACCAGACATACACCTGCGAAAGGTGAGAAAATCTAGGTTAAGAAACCTAGGAAAGGTTAAGAAACCCAATTATTAAAGGGAAATCAAATATTATTAATAAAATCAGATGTATGTTAAACATGGATGTTCTTATTTCTGAAAATTAAAACCCAACTTGATTAGAAAATCAAAATCAGATGTATTTTAAACTGGGATGTTCATATTTCTGAAAACTAAAACCCAACTTTATTAAAAAAAAAATAAAAAAGGTACCAAATTATTAAAAGGAAATAAAAAATTATTAATAAAATCAGATGTATTTTAAACATAGATGTTCTTATTTCTGAAAATTAAAACCCCACTTTATTAGAAAATCAAATATTATTAATAAAACCAGACATACACCCTCGAAAGGTTAAGAAATCTAGCTCAGAAAAGTCCAAAATAGCAAACTAGACATCCCAAATCATGAGTTTTATGCAACACACATCTACGAAAGGTTAAGATACCTAGCTAAGAAAATGTTATTAATAAAATCAGATGTATTCTAAACTGGAATTTTCATATTTCTGAAAACTAAAATCGACTTTATTAAAAAAATTTGCAAAAATGTACCCAATTATTAAAGGAAATCAAATATTATTAATAAAATAATATAATTTTTAAACATGGTTTTTCTTATTTCTGAAAATTAAAACCTAGCTTGATTAGAAAATCAGATTGTATTAAAAAATCCAGACATGCACCTACGAAATGTTATGAGATCTAGCACAGAAAGGTCCAAAATAGCAAACTATACATTCCAAATCATGAGTTTCATGCAACACACATCTACAAAAGGTTAACAAACCTAGCTAAAAAATGTTATTAATAAATCAGATGTGTTTTAAACTGGGATGTTCATATTTCTGAAAACTAAAACGCAACTTTATCTTTAAAATATACAAAAATGTAACCAATTATTAAAAGGAAGTCAAATATTATTAATAAAATCAGATGTATTTTAAACATGGATGTTCTTATTTCTGAAAACTAAAACCCAACTTTACTAGAAAATCAAACGTTATTAATAAAACCAGACATACACCTACAAAAGGCTAGGAAATCTTGCTCAGAAAAGTCCAAAATAGCAAACTAGACATCCCAAATCATGAGTTTCATGCGACAGACATCTACGAAAGGTTAAGAAACCTAGCCAAGAAAATGTTATTAATAAAATCAGATTTATTTTAAACTGGAATGTTAATATTTCTGAAAACTAAAACCTGACTTAATTAAAAAAATTATGCAATAATTTACCCAATTATTAAAGGAAATCAAATATTATTGATAAAATCAGATAAATTTTAAACATGGATGTTCTTATTTCTGATAATTAGAACCTAGCTTGATTAGAAGCAGATATTATTAAAAAAACAAACAGACATACACCAATGAATGGCTATGGAATCTTGCTCATAAAGGTCCAAAATAGCAAACTACACATCCCAAATCATGAGTTTCATGCAACATATATCTACGAAAGGTTACGAAACCTAGCTAAGAAAATGTAATTGATAAAACCAGAAGTATTTTAAATTGGAATGTTCATATTTCTGAAAACTAAAACCCAAACTCTACTTAAAAAGTATGCAAAAATGCACCCAATTATTAAAAGGAAATTAAATATTATTAATAAATTCAGATGTATTTTAAACATGGATATTCTTATTTCTGAAAACTAAAACCCAACTTTATTATAAAAGCAAATGTTATTAATAAAACCAGACACACACCTACAAAAGGCTAGGAAATCTTGCTCAGAAAAGTCCAAAATAGCAAACTAGACATCTCAAGTCATGAGTTTCATGCATTACAAATCTACGAAAGGTTAAGAAACCTAGCTAAGAAAATGTTATTAATAAAATCAGATGTATTTTAAACTGCGATGTTCATATTTTTGAAAACTAAAACCCAACTTTATTGTAAGAAAATATGCAAAATTCACCCAATTATTAAAAGAAATTAAATATTATTAATAAAATCAGATTTATTTTAAACATGCTTGTTCTTATTTCTGAAAGTTAAAACCCAACTTTATTTTAAAATCAAATATTAATAATAAAACCAAACATACACCTACAAACGGTTATGAAATCTAGCTCAGGAAGGTCCAAAATAGCAAACTATACATCCCAAATCATGACTCTTATGCAACATACACCTATGAAGGGTGCAGAAACCTAGCTAAGAAAATATTATTAATAATTCCAGACGTATTTTAAACTGAGATGTTCATATCTCTTAAAACTAAAAACCACCCAACTTTGTTTACAGAAATATCCAAAAATGTACCGAATTATTAAAGAGAAATTAAATATTATTAATAAAATCAGATTATTCTAAACACAGATGTTCTTATTTTTAAAAACTAAAACCCAACTTGATTAGAAAATCAAATAATATTAATAAAACCAGATATACCTACGAATAGTTAGGAAATCTAGCTCAGAAGAGTCCAAATTAGCACACTAAACATTTAATGCGATACACACCTACAAAAGGTTAAGAAACCTAGCTAAGAAAATGTTATTAATAAAATCGGATGTACTTTAAACTGGGATGTTCATATTTCTGAAAACTAAAGCCCAACTTTATTTAAAAAAAATGTTAAAAATGTACACAATTCTTAAAGGGAAATCAAATACTGTTAATAAAGCCAGATGTATTTTAAACATGGATGTTCTTATTTCTGAAAATTAAAACCCAACTTGATTAGAAAATCAACTAATATTAATAAAACCAGACATATACCTACGAAAGGTTAAGAAACCTAGCTAAGAAAGTGATATTAATAAAATCAGACATACACCTACGAAGGGTTAAGAAACCTAGCTAAGAAAATGTTATTAATAAAATCAGATATATTTTAAACTGGAATGTCCATATTTCTGAAAACTAAAACCCAACTTTATTAAAAAAAAATATGCAAAGATGAACCCAATTATTAAAAAAATCATATATTCTTAATAAAATCAGATGTATTTTAAACATGGGTGTTCTTATTTCTGAAAATTAAAACCCATGTATTATAAAATCAAATATTATTAATTAAACCAAACATACACCTACGAAAGGTTAAGAAAACTAGCTCAGAAGGTCCAAAATAGCAAACTATACATCCCAAATCATGACTTACATGCAACACATATCTACGAAGGCTTCAGACACCTAGCTAAGAAAATATTATTAATCAATCCAAATGTATTCTAAACTGGGATGTTCATATTTCTTAAAACTAAAACCCAACTTTATTTACAAAAATATGCAAAAATGTACCCATTTATTAAAGAGAAATTAAATATTATTAAATAAAATCAGATTATCTTAAACATGGATGTTCATATTTCTGAAAATCAAAACCCAACTTGATTAGAAGATCAAATAATATTAATAAAACCAGACATACACTTTCGAAAGGTTAGGAAATCTAGCTCAGAAAAGTCCAAAATAGCAGACTAAACATCCCAAATCATGAGTTTCATGCAACACACCTACGAAAGGTTAAGAAACCTAGCTAAGAAAATATTATTAATAAAATCAGGTGTACTTTAAAAATAGGATGTTCATAGTTCTGAAAACTAAAGCCCAACTTTATTAAAAAAATATGTGAAAATGCACCCAATTATTAAAGGGAAATCAAATATTATTAATAAAATCAGATGTATGTTAAACATGGATGTTATTATTTCTGAAAATTAAAACCCAGCTTGATTAGAAAATCAAATAATATTAATAAAACCAGACATATAGCTACACGACATACACCTACGAAAGTTTAGGAAACCTAGCTAAGAAAATGTTATTAATAAGTTCAGATGTATTTTAAACTGAGATGTTCATATTTCTGAAAACTAAAACCCATCTTGATTAAAAAAAATAGGAAAAATGTACCCAATTATCAAAGAAATCAAATATTATTACAAAATCAGACGTATTTTAAACATGGATGTTCTTAATTCTGAAAATTAAACCCAACTTGATTAGAAAATCAAATATTATTAATACACCTACGAAAGGTTAGGATTTCTAGCTCAGAAAAGTCCAAAATAGCAAACTAGACACCCCATATCATGAGTTTCATGCAACACACATCTATGAAAGGCTAGGAAACCTAGCAAAGAAAATATTATTAATAAAATCTGATGTATTTTAAACTGGGTTGGTCATATTTCTGAAAACTAAAACCCTACTTTAATAAAAAACTATGCAAAAATGTACCCATACATACACATACGAAAGGTTAGGAAATCTAGCTCAGAAAAGTCCAAAATAGCAAACTAGACACCCCAAATCATGAGTTTCATGCAACACACATCTACGAAAGGTTAAAAAACCTAGCTAAGAAAATGTTATTAATAAAATCAGATGTACTTTAAACTAGGATGTTCATTTTTCTGAAAACCAAAACCCAACTTTATTAAAAAAAAGGTACCCAATTATTGAAAGGAAATCAAAAATTATTAATAAAATCAGATGTTTCATTTTTGCATATCTTGCATATTTTTGCATATTGTATTTTAAACATGGATTTTCTTATTTCTGTAAATTCAAATCCCACTTTATTATAAAATCAAATGTTATTAATGAAACCAGACATACGCCTGCGAAAGGTTATGAAATATAGCTCAGAAAAGTCCAAAATAGCAAACTAGACATCCCAAATCATGAATTTCATGCAACACACATCTACGAAAGCTTAAGAAACCTCTCTAAGAAAATGTTATTAATAAAATCATATGTATTTTAAACTGGGATTTTCATATTTCTGAAAACTAAAACCCGACTTTATTTAAAAAAAATTGCAAAAATATACCCAATTATTAAAGGAAATCAAATATTATTAATAAAATAATATAATTTTTAAACATAGATTTTCTTATTTCTGAAAATTAAAACCTAGCTTGATTTGAAAATCAGATTGCATTAAAAAATCCAGACATGCATCTACGAAATGTTATGAGATCTAGCACAGAAAGGTCAAAAATCGCAAACTATACATCCCAAATCATGAGTTTCATGCAACACACATCTACGAAAGGTTAAGAAGCCTAGCTAAGAAAATGCTATTAATAAAATCAGATGTATTTTCAACTGGGATGTTCATATTTCTGAAAATAAATAAAATCAGATCTATTTTAAACATGGATGTTCTTATTTCTGAAAACTAGAACCCAACTTTATTTTAAAATCAAACATTATTAATAAAAGCAGACACAGACCTACAAAAGGATAGGAAATCTAGCTCAGAAAAGTCCAAAATAGCAAACTAGACATCCCAAATCATGAGTTTTATGCAACACACATCTACGAAAGGTTAAGAAACCTAGCTAAGAAAATGTTATTAATAAAATCAGATTTATTTTAAACTGGAATGTTCATATTTCTGAAAACTAAAACCCGACTTAATTAAAAAAATTATGCAAAAATGTACCCAATGATTAAAGGAAATCAAATATTATTAATAAAATAAGATAAATTTTAAACATGGATGTTCTTATTTCTGATAATTAAAACCTAGCTTGATTAGAAGCAGATATTATTAAAAAAAAACAGACATACACCTACGAATGGTTATGAAATCTAGCTCAGAAAGGTCCAAAATAGAAAACTACACATCCCAAATCATGAGTTTCATGCAAGACACATCTACGAAAGGTGAAAAAACTTAGCTAAGAAATTTTTATTAATAAAATCAGAAGTATTTTAAACCGGAATGTTCATATTTCTGAAAACTAAAACACAACTTTATTTAAAAAATATGCAAAAATGCACCCAATTATTAAAAGGAAATCAAATATTATTAATAAAATCAGATGTATTTTAAACATGGATGTACTTATTTCTGAAAACTAAAACCCAACTGCATTATAAAATCAAATATTATTAATAAAACCAGACATACCTCTACGAAAGGTTGAAAAATCTAGCTAAAAAAAGTCCAAAATAGCAAAGTAGACATCCCAAATCATGAGTTTCATGCAACACACATCTACGTAAGGTTAAGAAACCTAGCTAAGAAATTTTTATAAATAAAACCAGATGTATTTTAAATTGGAAGATGTTCATATTCCTGAAAAATAAAACCCGACTTTATTAAAAAAAAATATGCAAAAATGTACTCAGACATACACCTACGAAAAGTTAGGAAATCTAGCTCAGAAAAGTCCAAAATAGGAATCTAAACATCCCAAATCATGAGTTTCATGCAACACACACCTACGAAAGGTTAACAAACCTAGCTAAGAAAACGTTATTAATAAAATCAGATGTATTTTAAACTGCGATGTTCATATTTTTGAAAACTAAAACCCAACTTTATTTTAAAAAATATGAAAAATTTACCCAATTATTAAAAGAAATTAAATATTATTAATAAAATCAGATGCATTTTAAACATGGATGTTCTTATTTCTTTAAGCTAAAACCCAGCTTTATTTTAAATTCAAATATTATTAATAAAACCAAACATACACCTACGAAAGGTTATAAAATCTAGCTCAGGAAGGTCCAAAATAGCAATTTATGCATCCCAAATCATGAGTTTCATTCAACACACATCTACGAAAGATTAAGAAACCTAGCTAAGAAAACATTATTAGCAAAATCAGATGTATTTTAAACTGGAATGCTCATATTTCTAAAAACTAAGACCCAACTCTATTAAAAAAAAATCAAAAAAGGTACCCAATTATTAAAAGGAAATCAAAAATTTTTAATAAAATCAGATGTATTTTAAACATGGATGTTCTTATTTCATAAAATTAAAACCCAACTTTATTAGAAAATCAAATATTAGTAATAAAATCTGACATACACCTACGAAAGGCTAGGAAATCTAGCTCAGAAAAGTCCAAAATAGCAAGCGATACATCCTAAATGATGAGTTTCATGCAACAGACATCTACGAAAGATTAAGAAACCTAGCTAAGAAAATGTTATTAATAAAATCAGATGGATTTTAAACTGCGATGTTCTTATTTCTGAAAACTAAAACTCAACTTTGTTAAAAAAATATGCAAAATTTACCCAATTATTAAAAGAAATGAAATATTATTAATAAAATCAGATGTATTTTAAACATGGACGTTCTTATTTCTCAAAATTAAAACCTAACTTTATTTTAAAATCAAATACTATTAATAAAACCAAACATACACCTACGAAAGATTATGAAATCTAGCACAGGAAGGTCCAAAATAGCAAACTAAACATCCCAAATCATGAGTTTCATGCAACACACATCTACGAAAGGTTAAGAAACCTAGATAAGAAAATGTTATTAATAATATCAGATGTATTTTAAACTGGGATGTTCATATTTCTGAAAAATAAAACCCAACTTTATCAAAAAAAAAAAAAAATAAAAAAGGTACCCAGTTATTAAAAGGAAATCAATTTTTTTTAATAAAATCAGATGTATTTTAAACATGGATGTTGTTATTTCTGAAACTTAAAACCCAACTTTATTAGAAAATCAAATATTATTAATAAAACCAGACATAAACTTACAAATGGCTAGGCAAACTAGGTCTGAAAAGTCCAAAATAGCAAACTATACATCCCAAATCATGAGTTTGATGCAGCATACATTTACGAAAGGTTAAGGAACCTAGCTAAGAAAATGTTATTAATATAATCTGATGAATTTTAAATTGGGATGTTCATATTTCAGAAAACTGAAACCCAACTTTATTTTTTAAATATGCAAAAATGTACCCAATTATTAAAAGAAATTAAATTAATATCCTTGGTAAAAGCCTGGACGAGATTTAATGTCCTTGGTAAAAGCCTGGACAAGATTTAATGTCCTTGGTAAAAGTCTGGACGAGATTTAATGTCCTTGGTAAAATCCTGGGAAGGAGATTAAATGTCCTTGGTACAAGCATTGACGAAATTTAAAATCCTTGGTAAAAGCTGGACGAGATTTAGTGTCCTTTGTAAAAGTCTGGACTAGATTTAATTTCCTTGGTAAAAGCCTGGACGTGATTTAATGTCTTTGGTAAAAGTCTGGTCGAGATTTAATGTCCTTGGCAAAAGCCAGGACGAGATTTAATGTCCTTGGTAAAAGCCTGGACGAAATTTAATGTCCTTACTAAAAGCTTGGACGTGATTTAATGTCCTTGGTAAAAGTCTGGTCGAGATTTAATGTCCTTGGTAACAGCCTGAAAGAGAATAAATATCCTTGGTAAAAGCCTGGACGAGACTTATTGTCCTTGATAAAAGCCTGGGAAGGAGATTCAGTGTCCTTTGTAAAAGTCTGGACTAGATTTATAGACGAGATTTAGTGTCCTTTGTAAAAGTCTGGACTAGATTTAATGTCCTTGGTAAAAGCTTGGACGAGTTTTAATGTCTCCAATCGAATGAGCCCTTTTTCAAGTTTCTACGACAAAGATTTCAATAAAAAACTTATATGCCCCCAGGGCATAACTTATAACCTATAAGGGCATAACTATCAAACAGTTCGTGGTAACGAACGTGGTAACGTGTAGTTCGTTACCACGAACTGTTTGATGATTCTCACTTCCATTAAATATTTCATGCTGAGCACTACCCTTCGGTCCACCGCTTAAAGAATTTCTGTTTTCTGGCTGCCACAGGTTCAACGTGCAGAAAATAAGGACTTCTGGGCCTCTTTTTACTTGAAATTGGGCCTTTCATTTTTCTCATTTCATTAGTTAGGTTATTTTTAATAGACTCACTGCAGCACCAAACTGTTTGAGACCAGCACAACTATACACTGTCTTCTTCAATGCCACTTTATTAAAAAATATTACATCCTTTCATAAAGTTTATCGCTTCCTTTAATGAGCCATGGGTAGTGAAAATAATATATGATTGGTTAAGTGGAAATTTACTTAACTATATATCAATAAATCATAACTGTATTACATAACTATATATATTGAAAGCATTAGGTGAAATTGGTAAATCAATCATAGGCAGCGCGCTTGCGCTGCCTAAGTAAAGAACGTTGTGGGCACAATGTGTTTTTTTTCCATACCCGGGCACTTCGTATCGAAGGAGTTGTCGTAGAAAGTTCAAAAAGGGCTCATTCGATTGGAAATTGGAGTGAGTAGTGCCACTCCAAGTTATGCCATGGTTTTAAGTTATGCCATGAGGGCAAATAAGGTTTTTATGGAAGGCGTTGTCGTGGAAACTTAAAAAAAGGCTCATTAGATTGGAAATTAAAAGGGCTAGTGCCCTTTTGAATAGTCGAAAGTGATAGGAGGTCAACTAGCCCCCCCCCACGCCCATCATTCCCCAAACACATCCAATCAAAATTTTGAGATAGCCATTTTGTTCAGCGTAGTTGATTTCTAGATAGAAAACATCTTTTGAGGAGGACAATTCCCCACAACTCTCGGTGCAAGGGTTTTAAGTTATGCCCTGGGGCATATAAGGTTTATATAGAAGGCGTTATCGTAGAAACTTCAAGAAAGGCTCATTCGATTGAAAATTCAAAGGACTAGTGGCCTTTTTAATAGTAGAAAGTGACTGGAGGGCAACTAGCCCCCCGCCACGCCCATCATTCTCCCCCACACCTCCAATCAAAATTTTGAGATAGCGATTTTGTTCAGCATAGTTGATTTCCAGATAGAAAATGTATTTTTAAGGAGGACACTCCCCTACAACCCTCCGGGCGACGGTTTTAGGCTATGCCCTGGGGGCACATAAGCTTTTTATAGAAGGCGTTATCATAGAAATTTCAAAAAAGGCTCATTCGATTGAAAATTCAAAGGGCTAGTGCCCTTTTTAATAGTCGAAAGTGATTGAAGGGCAACTAGCCCCCCCCCCGCACCCATCATTCCCCCAAACACAGCCAATCACAATTTTGAGATAGCCATTTTGTTCAGCGTAGTTGATTTCCAGATAGAAAATATGTTTTTGAGGAGGACACTCTCCTACAGCCCTCGGGGCAAGGGTTTTAAGTTATGCCCCGGGGGCATACAAGGTTTTTATAGAAGACGTTGTCGTAGAAACTTCAAGAAAGAATCATTCAATTGGAAATTCCAAGGACTAGTGACCTTTTTAATAGTCGAAAGTGATTGGAGGGGAACTAGCCCCCCCACGCACATCATTCCCCCAAACACATCCAATCAAAATTTTGAGATAGTCATTTTGTTCAGCGTAGTTAATTTCCAGATAGAAAATATATTTTTGAGGAGGACACTCCCCTACAGCCCTCGGGGCAAGCGTTGTCAGCTATGCCCTAGGGGCATAAAAGGTTTTTATAGAAGGCGTTGTCATAGATACTTCAAAAAGGGCTCATTCGATTGGAAATTGAGAGGGCCAGTGCCCTTTTTAATAGTTAAAAGTGATTGGTGGGTAACTAATCCCCTTCTCACGACCACCATTTCACTAAACACATCCAATCAAAATTTTTAGGATAGCCATGTTGTTGAACGTAGTTAAAAATTCTGGAAATTATGTCATTGAGGATGACAACCCCCCAAAGCCCACAGGACCAGGGTTGTAAGTCATGCCCTGGGGGCATATAAGGTTTTTATAGAGAGCGTTGACGTAGAAACTTCAAAAAGGCCTCATTCGATTAGAAATTGAAATGAATTGTGCCCTTTTTAATAGTCAAAAGTAATTGGAAGGCAACTAACACCAATTCCACGCCCACCATTTCTCCAAACACATCCAATCAAAATTTTGAAATAGCCATTTTGTTCCACACAATTAAAGTGCAGGAAATTATACCTTTGAGAAGGACACCCCCCTCACAAGCTTCAGGGCAAGGGTTATAAGTTATGCCCTGGGGGATATAAGATTAGTATTGAAATCTTCGTCGTAGAAACCTGAAAAAAGGGCTCATTTGCTTGGAAATTCAAAGGGCTAGCGCCCTTTTTAATAGTCAAAAGTGATTTGAGGGCAACTAGCCCCAACCTCTCTTGCCCACTTTTCCCCCAAACACATCGAGTCAAAATTTTAGATAGCCATTTTGTTCAGTGTTGTTGATTTTCATATATAAATTATGTTTTTGAGGAGGACACTCCCCCACAATCCTCGGGGCATGGGTTGTAGGCTATACCCTGGGGGCATATAAGGTTTTTACTGAACGCGTTGTTGTAGAAGCTTCTAAAAGGTCTCATTCGATTGGAAATTTAAATGGTTAGTGCCTTTTTTAATAGTCGAAAGTGATTGGAAGGCAACTAACACCCCTTACACGCTCACCATTTCGCTAAGCACATCCAATCAAAATTTTGAGATAGCCATTTTGTTCAGCGTAGCTAATTTCCAGATAGAAAATATGTTTTTGAGGAGGACACTCCCCCACAACCTTCGGGGCAAGCGTTGTCAGCTATGCCCTAGGGGCATAAAAGGTTTTTATAGAAGGCGTTGTCATAGAGACTTCAAAAAAGGCTCATTCGATTGAAAATCGAAAGAGCTAGTGTACTTTTTAATGGCCGAAAGCAATTGGAGAGCACCTAATCCCCTTTTCAAGCCCACCCTTTCCCCGAACACATGCAATCTAAATTTTGAGACAGCAATTTTGCTAAATATAGACTTAAGTTCTGGAAATTATGTCTTTGATGATAACAACCCCTCACAGCCCTCAGGACAACGATTGTAAGTTATGCCTTGGGGGCATATAAAGTTTTTATAGAGAGCGTTGACGTAGAAACTTCAAAAAGGGCTCATTCGATTTGAAATTGAAATGAATTGTGCCCTGTTTAATAGTCGAAAGTTTCTGGAAGGCAACTAATAGCCCTTTAACAACCACTATTTCCCCAAACACATCCAATCAAAATTTTTAAATAGCCATTTTGTTCCACACAGTATAATTTCGGGAAATTATACCATTGAGCAGGACACTCCCTTCACATACTTTAGAGCAAGGGTTTTAAGTTATGTCCAGGAGGCATATACGTTTTTTATTGAAATTTTTATCGTAGAAACTTGAAAAAAGGGCTCATTTGATTGGAAATTCAAAGGTCTAGTGCCCTTTTTAATAGTCAAAAGTGATTTGAGGGCAACTAGCCCCAATCTCTCTCGCCCACCTTTTCCTCAAACACATCCAATCAAAATTTTAGATAGCCATTTTGTTCAGTGTTGTGGCTTTCTAGATAGAAATTATGTTTTTGAGGAGGAAACTCCCCCACAGCCCTCAGGGCATGGGTTGTAAGTTATGCCCTGGGGGCATATAAGGTTTTAACTGAACGCGTCGTCGTTGAAACTTCAAAGAGGGCTCCTTCAATTGGAAATTGAAATGGCTAGTGCCCTTTTTAATATTCAAAAGTGATTGGAAGGCAACTAACACCCAGTCCAGGCCGATCTGGTCCCAGACATTATAGCATAACAATTTTGAGATTGCCGTATTATATCGCGCAGCTCAAAATTAGTGAATTTATATCATTAGGCAAGACAATCCCCCAACAGTATTTAGGGCAAGAGTTTTAAGTAATGTTCTGGGGGCATATAAGGTTTGTCGTTGAAATTTTTGCCGTTAAAGAGTGAATCAGGCTCATCCAAGTGGAAATTGATTAGTATAGTGCTCCTTCCTAGAATCAAAAACGATTTGAGGGCAACTAACCCCCCTCTCATGCCCATCTTTTCCCCAAACACATCCAATCATAGCCATTTTATTCGAGGTAGTTGAAAGTTCTGGAAATTAGGTCTTTAAGGATGACAACCCATCCCCCCCCACAACCCTCAGGGGAAGGGTTTTAAGTTATGCCCTGGGAGCATGTAAGGTTTTTATTGAAATTGATGTTGTAAAAACATCCAAAAGGGCTCATTCAATTGAAAATTGAAAGGGATATTCCCCTTTGAATAGTCGAAAGTGATTGAAGGGCAACTAACCCCTCTCTCGCGCCCACCATTTCCCCAAACACATTCAATCAATATTTTGAGATATCCATTTTGTTCAACGTATTCGAAAGTTCTGGAAATTAGGTCTTTTAGGATGATAACCCCCTCAGAGCTTTCACTGCAAGTGTTATAAGTAATGCCCTGGGGGCACATAAGGTTTATATAGAAAGTTGTTGTAGAAATTTCAAAAGGGCTCATTTTATTGGAAATTGAAATTGCCCTTTTTAATAGTCGAAAGTGAGTGAAGAGTAATAACCCCCCCCCCTCTTACGCCCTCCATTTCTGCAAACACATTCAATCAAATTTTAGAGATAGCCATTTTGTTGAACGTATTTGAAAGTTCGGGAAATTGTGTGTCGAAGGATGAAAAACCCCCCAGAATGCCCAGGGCGAAGGTTGTAAGTTATGCCATGGGGGCATATAAGGTTTTTAATGATAGAAACTCTATGATAAAAACTTCAAAAGGGGCTCGTTCAATTGAAAATTGTGATGGCTAGTGCCCCTTTTAATAGTTGAAAGTGATTGGAGGGTAACTAATCCCTCTCTCACGCCCACCATTCCCCCAAACACATCCAATCAAAATTTTCAGATAGCCATTTTGTTCAACGTAGTTGAAAGTTCTGGAAATTAGGTCTGTTAGGATGACAGCACCCCCCCCCCCTCCCACCAGCCCTCACAGCAAGGGTTGTGTTATCCCCTGGGGGCATATAAGGTTTTTATTGAAAGCGTTGTCGTAGAAACTTCAAAAGGGCTCATTTGATTGGAAATTGAAATGGCTATTGCCTTTTTTAATAGTTGAAAGTGATTGGAGAAAGACTAACGCCCCTCCCACGCTAACCATTTTCCCAGACACATCCAATCAAAATTTTGAGATAGCCATTTCGTTCAGCGTAGCTAATTTCCAGATAGAAACTATGTTTTTGAGGAGGACACTCCCCCACAACCCTCGGGGCAAGCGTTGTCAGCTATGCCCTAGGGGCATAAAAGGTTTTTATAGAAGGCGTTGTCATAGATACTTCAAAAAAGGCTCATTTGATTGGAAATTCAAAGGGCTAGTGTCCTTTTTAATAGTTGAAAGTGATTGGAGGGTAACTAACCCCCCTCTCACGCCCACCTTTTCCCCAAACACTTCCAATCACAATTTTGAGATAGCCATTTTGCTCAACGTAGTTTAAAGTTCTGGAAATTAGGTCTTTGAGGATGACAACCCCTCAAAGTCCTCAGGACAACGATTGTAAGTTATGCCCTGGGGGCATATAAAGTTTTTATAGAGAGCGTTGACGTAGAAACTTCAAAAAGGCTTCATTCGATTAGAAATCGAAATGACTTGTGCCCTTTTTATTAGTCAAAAGTAATTGGAGGCAACTAACACCCCTTCCATGCCCAACATTTCCCCAATCACATCCAATCAAAATTTTGAAATAGCCATTTTGTTCCACACAGTTAAAGTTCAGGAAATTATACCTTTGAGCATGACACTCCCATCACAGACTTCAGAGCAAGGGTTATAAGTTATGCCCTGGGGGCATATAAGTTTTTTATTGAAATCTTTGTCGTAGAAACTTGAAAAAGGGCTCATTCGATTGGAAATTCAAAGGTCTAGTGCCCTTTTTAATAGTCAAAAGTGATTTGAGGGCAACTAGCCCCAATCTCTCTCGCCCACCTTTTCCTCAAACACATCCAATCAAAATTTTAGATAGCCATTTTGTTCAGTGTTGTGGATTTCCAGATAGAAATTATTTTTTTGAGGAGGAAACTCCCCCACAGCCCTCAGGGCATGGGTTGTGTACCATTGAAGGATTGTTTGTGGTAATAGAAAGGGCTTGCTCGTGGCTATAGGGATTTCTCTTATAGCGCCACTTGGAGATCAGATTCCTTTGGGAGCATTTACATAGGAGACTGGCGAACTAGTTACCTATTATCGGACTAGACTCAGACATATAAGAGAAACAAACACATATGAACAGACAATGTGTTTATTAGACTTACATGCTTAGCTGTACAGAAAAGGGTAACATCAAAGACAATAAATGGCGACCGAGATAATTTGCCGAGCCAACTCTGATAGATCCAACTTCATATTAAAATTAAAAAACACAGTTTCACCACTCCCAAACGCAGTTCTTTCGTCCTGCGCTCTAGGGACTGCCTGCCATTGGCTCACGGGCCCCAAGGACGCGAACCCTCGTCCAATAATACGTCTTAAATATTTTTGATGATTTAGGCGTTCACACGGTTCTTATCGTTTAAACGTCCTTAAAAATATTGTGCGTAGCACTTTTCTTATTGCTCACTGTCTTAGCGAAATCCAAAGACTGCAGTTTCTTGTCTTTGCTGATTAAGGACTTTTTCCTTTTTGAAACTAGATTTAGCTTAATTATAGAGTCCGAATTAAAGAAGGAACTTTATTTTGGTATTTCAAATATATCGTGTTTTACTCCCGGTACATATCACCCTTCCCATGAAATAATGACGCCCCGTCATTAGTTACTGCCCATCAGGCTTTTTAAAGTTTTTAATTTATTTTTACTATTTTATTCTATATCCCTATCTAAAATTCATCTACCGTAATAATATTATTTTTTGTTATATGTCATCCAATATAATAAATATTTTTTTTTTTTTTCTTTTTCTATATCTAACAATTATTACTTTTAATTTTACAGTACTGTTGGGACTACTATAATTTTCAGTTAGTTCTCTTTTTTTTTTGCTGTCTATATTAATTAATAAATAAAATATAAAAAACGTTAAATTAATAACATAATATTATTAAAACAAATTATACTTGTTGTACATACATAAATTATTTATAACATACAATATTTGGTTCAACATATTCACAGATGACATTAAAACACTTTCACTATTTAGATTTTTGCATTGTCAAAGCTGTTAGGAAGTAACACATGTAGCTTCACATCTATTCATCACCTTTCGTGTCCTTAGTGTACTACACCCTTCTGTTGTAAATTACGGTCTTTCACTCCTTTTGTCCTGGCAAAAATTTCGAAGCGCTTCCGTGATGGTTTCTTCATGGAACAGTTCGATTCTAGTTGTCTTTACATGGTAAGTTTTTCCTAATAGTCAACTGGGAAATGACCGTTAAATTTCGTTTAAATGGTCAACTGGGACATGATTATTCCTACTCTTGGTGTTGGTGTTTTTCTTCTCAGCATGTCATTTTTAGGATTTTGGGGCACCTAGAGAATGTATTCTCGCGTAAAATTGTTCATTTGTGCCTTTTGAAACGGGTTGTCGTCGTATTATAATGACTCTCTTAATATATTGTCTTTAAATTCAACTTCGAACCTCTTCAACTATCATCTAACTTCGAATATCGTTAAATATCGTTTATCTTGTACTGCGCGGTGGTGTTCTCAGAGTTAAAGTTCAAATTGTCTTTTAATTTCTGCTTAAAATATCTTCAAATATATTTAATTATCTTTCAACTTTTAATGTCGTTAAACATCGTCTATCTTGTTCTGATAGATGGGGTTCTCAGAATTAAACTTCAAATTGTCTTTAATTTAGTCTTCAAATATCTTACAATGTCTTTAAGTATCTTTTAAATTCAAATATCGTTTATCATGTGTTGATAGATGGAGTTCTCAGAATTAAACTTCAAATTGTTTCTAACTTCAGTTTCAAATATCTTCAAATGTCTTTAAGTATCGTTTAACTTTAAATATTGTTTAATATCGTTTAGCTTCAAATATCATCACTATACTGTCAAATTATTATGGGGTCCATAGTGAGTATCAACAGCGATATCTACGTATTTATATCTTGTACTGGCCGATGGGTTTCTCAGCGTTCATGCGATTATATAGTTCGTTAAAGCACTTGATACTGAGGTTCAAATATAGTGTTACCTGATACATAATATGGTTCATAGTCGAAGAAACGACGATCGAAGGTAACTGTTGTTTTCGTAGACGAAGTTGGGATGAAACTTGCCTGGGGTTATGGTGAGTACTCTTCGTTGGTTGAGATATGATAAAATAGATGTTACTGGGTCGTATCTGTACTGGGCAGCTTCTTGTAATACTCGATGACCAAAATGTCCATTTACTTTCCTGTAATAAAGACAACGCGGCAGAATCAAATTTTCTTTGAAGTAAATACACATACAATAATTCACTCATTAATTGGGTTATAACTTTTTAGCTATGAGACAGAATTAAATAAATACACTAATGTTAGCACTCACAATGAAAATCTAAAAGAGAAATTTCTTCAATTTGTTTTGATAACGAAAATATCGATATTAAATAAAAATAATTTACCCTACATTATTAAGTTTGAGGTCTACTTTTACGAAACTTTTCATGCCTGCATTGTTTACGCACGTCCGTGATACTTAAGAAAATCATGTTGCAGCGTCGTAACCACACGGTTTTACGCAAACGATAATACGATTAGGGGCTAACACATAACAAGGACTAGTGGAGACCTCTATACCCACTAGTTTTCTGATGTCTTCCCTATTTCTTGGCTTAGACGTTCTCATGGGGTTCCGGGTTTAACGGCTGAAATGCAGAGGTTCTTAGTCTCAGGAGTTTTCCGTAATTGCAAGTCAACATTGGTACCTCATATTCGCTTTTCGAATAAGGTCATTAGATGCAGGATTTCAAAGCTTGCCTCCGTAGATTCCAGTTAATGCTTGTTAAAGAATATAAGCATAATGAAGAAATGACATCAATATCTTTTTTAGAAGGCTATTGTTTGAGCAAATCCTTCAGCACTAAATAAATAAATATGATATATTAAAGTCTTATTAGAATCCGTTAAGCGAAAAACTCCTTCCCATTAATAGGGAATTCCGTGTGGGTTTTACTTAGTCACCATTGGACATTCACAGGGTTTCAATCCGTGTATCTTAACTGTTTAAATGGTTTTAAAATTTTAAATATCATTTTTGAGATATAATTCCACATCCGCCGTGAAATTCTACATATAAACGTACCAATAGGTTGTTTGGTTATAGTTACCAATAGTTTGGCTATTGGTACATATATTACTCGAGTAAGAAACATTATATTTCTCGAGTAAGAAACACATGAATAAGCAAACTTGCGGCGCATAATTACACTGGTAGGCCTAAAATAATTATAATCTGCAATAATATAAAATATTTCATATAATTAGACGCTTCTGTACTGATAATTTATTGTTTTTTTTTTTGATAATATCCATCTTGGTTAGGACATGGGTCGATTTTTAATAGAAAATCTGAGGGAAACCTGAGTTAGCATAGGTAAGATATAAAGTGACTGACTTTTGAAAATATTCCACAATAATTATATCAAAATATATTTCATGGATAAACCAATGAAATTAAAGAAAATTTTTGTCACATAACTATAGAACAGTGATCTATCTTTTTTTTAATAAGTAATATGTATAACACAATGAAGTTAAATTTTTTTTTTTCGACAAGGAGCTAAAGAAGTAAATGCCTTTGTTTATATATGAAAGTAATGTTTAAAACAGATGTAGGACAGCATACGTCATGGATATAATATAATGAAATTAAAACACCTTTCTCTTCTCGGAGATATAACAAAGTAAACTCTCTGTTTCTCCTACAAGGCGTTCAGAACCAAAAGAGAAAACTTAACTAGATCGAAGAAGTTTCTATTCAACCGTTAATTATTGTCTTGTCTGGCCCTGGTTGGCATAAAAATAATAATTTTTTACACTTTAAGGACTGAAACATATAACTTCCTACGATCGTGTAAAAAAAAAAATAAAAAAAACAAAAAAGGGCCTTGAGTTGCGCCCCGGGCGTCCCACAACAAGTGGTCCCACGCGCGTTGTGGTTTTATGTAGACCACTAGCTTCCTACCTTTGGTTATTTTCTGTTCCAACCTTTCTATTATCCTTTGAAAGGGCATAGAAATAACACTAACAAAAATAAGACATCCAAACTTAATCAAATCCTTACTTGGTTAACTCTAAATGCACACTGTTAAATTTATTATGGTGTTAAATTTATTATCTTTGAAATTTGTCTTTACATTAAATAGGGATATTTCCATCTGTCAGGTTTTTCGACAGTTCTACCTGACTGTGTCGTGATTATCTCCTAGGGTTCTTGTGTTTTTTTCTTTTTCGGGTTGTCTATCGAAATAATGTCAAATTTTTTGTATTGCTTTTTAAAAAAATATTTCCCTGTTAATTTAGATTTTTTACCCTGTGCGGCTGCTGAGGCCGGCTTTGATGTCCCTATTTATTTAGCTACTATTTGGTCTGATTCACCATCAGACTCTTCAGAACTGGTTGCCGTCGAATCCGGATTAGAGCTTTTAGAGGTGGCACTTTTTGTAGTATCACCTGCTAGTCCTTCGTAAATTTCTACTCCACTGGAAGTAGAAGGTTTATTCTCTATGTTCTCGCCTTGAGTTCTCAACTCGGGGGATTTGAAAGATTCCTGAGAGCTTTGGGAGGAATCAATAGTTTTCGCGGTGTTCCTCCATTGTTTGAAGGCCATGTCTTCAGGAGGATGGGGCATTCTTTGCAATAGGGAGTCGCTCCGTGAAGACCACGTCCAGTCGTGTTTAGGTTTGACCTTGGACACAGTTATATCATGATATCGACCTTGCTGGTCATCCTTTGGAGTTTTATTCCTGGGCAATGTACTTTGACTCGTTTTTATGGGAAAATTTATTAAATCCATAGCTTCTCGCAGGCTTGTTTTAATTAACTCTTTGAGAGGAGTTTTCTTTACGGTAATACAGGGGGTTTCTACAGCTCTGTTTAATTCTTCCTGTAATGACAGGGGCCTTTCTAGTGGTGTTGTAGGGGAAACCATATCGTCTGGAAATCTTTTGGGGGGACATGGGGTCGAGATTCTATCGGGAAAAAATTGAGTTTTTGGAGATATTGTATAATCTAAATCTCCTGCGTTTGCCGATGAATAACTTGTTGGGCTTTTTGGCGTTCTTATTCTTACTGGTGTCACGGATTTTTTATCTGGACTAACTAGATTTTCCAAAGCCAAAAATTCTTCGAAGTTTAGTTCATCACTTTCATTTTCAAAATAATCTTGTTTGAAATTAAAGGGTTTTAGCTCTGCCAGTCTTGACCTAGGAGGCTCATGGTCCGAATCTGACGAATCAGTAGAATAGGGATGGGATACCCATCTCTCTGGAACTTTGGCTGTTTTTATTCGGCTAACATGCGCCTTGTAAGTTTTTCCGCTATCGGGGTTCTCCATTTTAAAGGTATATTCATTATCGTACTTTTTGACTATTCTGTACGGCCCAGAATATTTGTTGGAAAGTTTTTTTCCTTCAGTTTTTGCCTCGTTCTTTAGGTAAACGAAGTCTCCTACTTTGAAATCTGTAGCCCCCTTGATTTTGGGTTAGTTTCTTAGCTCTTGGTTTATTTTACATTTTTCAAATTCTTGCCTAACTGTTCTATAAGTTTTCCTCATCCTATTATTGAATTATTGTTTATAATCTTATGAGTCGTGATAATATATACGATATTAAATAATATCCACAAAAGGGATTATAAAATATAGAACAAAAATTAAAAAAAATTTATTTTCTATGGTTGTTTAGGAATAATCAGTGTTGATTACTTTGGTTAAATAAGGTAAGAATTTATCCCAGTCGCTCCTATTGTATTTCGTATAAATACTTATAAAGTTCGAAAATATTTTATGTCTGTTTTCTATTTTTACAATGGCTTGTGGATGGTACGGCGCTGTCACCAATTTATCTATATTAAGGAAACTAATTAAATCTTTTGTTACTTTTGCAACAAAATTGCTCCCGTTGTCGCTCAAAATTTCATTAGGAATGCCAAATTGTAAAAATAATTTTGCTAATGCCTTACTTGTGGCATAAGCACCTTGATTTTTTAATGCTTTTGCAAAAGTAAATCCGGAAAAATGATCTACAACCGAAAGAATACACGTATGGCCTCTGCTAGAAACAGGTAAGCCTCCATTTGTCCCGTATAGGTCGAATGAGATGATATCGACGTGGTAATTTGCTACCGGGACCCTTCCCATTGGGGGATTTGGATAAGCTGGGGGGGTTTTTCTCATATTACATGCTTCGCATGTACTTATAAATTCTTTAAGTTTTGTTAGTGCCGATTGTAAATAAAAGTATTGTTTTAACTTATGGAACGTTTTCATAATTCCTGAATTTCCACCTGTGTCCGAATGAAAATATTCAAATGCAGGCCCTATCAAGCTTTGTGGTAATACAGGGATTATCGAGGTTTGGTTTATATTTTTCTCAGCAGTCACAATCCTACACAGTATTTCTTCATCAAGGTCGTAGTAGAAATTGTCTATCTCTTTTCTAAGAGTTTTGAATTTATACGGTAACGCCTCATCGTTCACAAAATAATCAATTATTGCTACGCACATTTCGTCTTTTTTTTGTTTTCTTTTTATATTTTCCAAAGACAAGGGACAATAGTTAATCTTATTTGCTTTTACTGCGTCTTTGACTTTGTTTTTCTTATATCCATGTTTGCTTTTAGCATTGATAGCATTAACTTCATTTTTTTCAGTTTCCGACGGATTATTTTCTGGATATCTACTCAAAAAGTCGCAAGCTGCATTTTGTTTTCCCTTTAAGTGTTCAAATTCATAATCTAGATCTTTGATCTTCATGATCTATCTAGCTAGAATGCCAGTGGGGTTTTTATATGTGCGTATTTACTTATAGAGTTTAATGTCTGATCGTAGCATAATTTTTAGCCAAATTATATAATGTTTATATATTTACCGGTGTTAGATAATATATAGTAAGTCTCAGTTTATTTCGGACTAAATGCCTTATCCTTATGATAAGTTTTTAATTGAATAGAATATAACTTTTTCTCTGTGTGGAGGTTGTCACTGTCGACGGTGATGGTTTTCTACTGGTAGGATTTTCGAAAGGATAGCGCTAAGCCCCTTTGAGCTATTATCAGTGGTAACGATAAATTTTCCGTTTTTTAAATCAGGGAGTGACAAAAGTTGTTCAGAAAATAGCGCCTGGTTGAGTTGGTCTAGGGACGTTTGAGCCTCCTGGGACCAGGTAACACTGTGGGAGTTTCCTTTTGTTAATTCCGTGAGGGGTTTTGCAATTTGGGAATAATTGCGTACGAATTTTCTAAAGTAGCCAGTAAGTCCTAAAATTCCACTTAATTCTTTAATAGTTTTGGGGGGCTTGAGGTTTTCAACACATTTTAATTTATCAGGGTCTGGGGATATCTTTCCATGGTTAACTACTACTCCTAAAAATTTTATTTTGGATTGAAAAAAATTTACTTTCTCGGGCCGGCATTTTAAATTGCCTTGTCCGAACTTCTCGAACACCTTAGCTAAAGTTGCTAATTGCTGCTCAGTGTTTTCCCCCACGCATATAATATCATCAACAAAATGGATTATATTTTTTAATCCTCTTAACAGGTGCAATAGGGGTCTACATAACGCGCTTGAACTTGTTTTAAGCCCAAATGGTACTCTCAAGTATTCATAAGATACATATTCGGATGCTGAAAATGCAGTTTTATGGACATCCCTTTCAGCTATTTTCACTTGGTGGTAGCCTTGTTTAATGTACAATGAAGTAAAAATTTAGTTTTGCTTGAAATTGATTCAAGAATTTCGTTTATTCTTGGTAAAGGAAATTTATCTCTAACTACTTGTTTGTTGAGAGCCCTATAATCTACAACGAGTCTGAAATCTCCATTCTTTTTTGGCACTAAGATTATTGGTGCACTATACGGACTTATACTTGGGCGTATAATCTCGTTCCTTTCTAATTCATGTATTTTATTTTTTAACCACTCTTTGTGCTTATATGGCACGCGATATGGCTGTTTTGCTACAGGATTACCAGTCGTTAAAATTTACTTCTGGTAAAAATGGATACTACCCATGTAATTTTAAGATTCAGAAAAAAAATACTTAAAATTACATAATAATTATCATAATTTTTTATTAATTTACATATACGTAATATGATCCATTTTAAATTTGTTTAAAAATTGCGATTTAGTCAAGGGATATTCGTTATTTGAAGTTTTAATGCCGTTAACTAGGTTTCTTTTAGAATTTTCCCATTTATTTAAATCATTTTCTGTTAAAACTTCGATTTGGACTAAACAAGTCCCCTTTTTAATTGTAATTGTATCATTTTCATGGTTAGTGGTTACCCAAATAAAACCTTCTCCTTTGTCATAATATATACTCTGTTCCTCGCATAACAGATTTTTTGGTATTTCAGACGGTGTAGCAAACCATATTTCTGATTTGCTAATTACTGGCTCGATCATTTGTGATATTTGGATTTTTTGCATTGTTTTGGGAGGGACTTTTGTTTTCCTTATCGCAAATCCGTCGTATTTTTCTTCATTTTTCTTGTTTATTAGGTTCATGCTGGCGCTATGCTGCGCCATTGCGGCATCTTGTGGCGTCACGTTGGGTTTTACTATGTTTTTCCACAATTCCACTATTTTCTTAATTTCATTTGATCTGTACTGTCGCATATCTCCTACTTCTATTTTCGCAGATTCAATATTGTCATTATTTAAATTTACTTCATTTCTGCGATATCTTTCAGGATAATTGAGTAAATTTACAATTATGCTCTGTCTTTGAAAGACATGAGGTTCAAAATACTTCGACATTATACCATTAGAAATTTTGTTTACTGTTATGTTATCTTCGTAACCTCTGTTACGATTTCTTAAGGTAGAAATATTTTCCCCCACCTTAGCTGGGTATACCAACTTCTCGTTGGCTACGTCTAATAGTATTTTATTAGACCTTAGAAAATTTGCCCCTATAATAGCTTCATATGGGAGATTATCGCATATGATGAAATTTGTCATGAATGTTCTATTGTCTCTTTTTAAGTTTAGGCAAATTGACCCTTTTGCATTTAATTTATGGCCTGTAACACTTGTTAAATTGGGATTATTAGGGTTCTTTTGTCGCCTAACGTGCAGAGGCAACGTATAAAATACGCAAGAGTTTATGATATTTACAGTAGCTCCACTGTAAACTTATGCCGTAAATTAAATTAGTTATAAACAGAAGTCATTAAAAATGTTTCAATTGATAGTAATATCAATCTCAGACTTCCAGCGAAGTGTTCTTGACCTCTTATATATACCTGTCACACTCGTTGTCCGACGGATGTGTATTAGTGGCCTGACTCGTTTAACTGAGACTTTATTCCATTTCTCGGTGCCTGTAATAGATATTCAGACGTATTAGGTTCCGTAGGCATATTTAAATGATTTACGTCTGCCTGTCTTTGCCATGTATTATTATGGTAGCGTGGATGTCTCGTGTCAGTGCCATTTGCTGGCGCTTTTTGCCAGTGCCGTTGGCTTGTAAAATTTTCATTTCTCATCGGCAAATTATCATGATGTTTATATTGCATTCTCGCATTATATTGGCCTTGGCGAGTATTTGGGTTTTCAAACCGGTAATTAATTTGCCTGTTGGGGAAAGGGCTATACAAATTTGGTTGGTACGCATTATAAGGTACTGATTGGCGCAATCCCCCTGGCTATAGTCTATTGCATGACCGGTGCTAAAATTTGTTCTTCTGAACAAATGGTTACCGTAATTTTGAGTATTACCGACAGTATTTCTTGGTATCGTCTTGGTGACGTAGTGGCACTCTCTTGCTATGTGGCCAACACGATTGCAGTTATAACACCTTATTATTGTAGGGTTAATGGGCTGAAAACGTACTGTTTTCTGCCTAGCGGGTTCTGGCGTGTTGTTTCTTTGTGCTCCTGGGGAGTTATACCTTGAAAAGAAATTGGGGGATTTCTGATCGCCCTTGAAGATTAGGTTCGCGTTTGAGTCACCTATGCTGCTTATTTTTGCATTACTATGATTTGCAACCATTTTATCAACTTCGATTAGTCGTTCTACCTCTTGGACTGCAAGATCCAACGTCTGAATATTCTTGGATATTACTAATCTATATAGTTTTGGGGGTATCCCTTGCAAATAGGTATTTAGTATGACTTTTTCATACAGTTGCCCAGAACCACTTCCTTATTTTGCTTCTACATAAATGAGTATATTATACAGATATTCCATTATATTTTGTGAAAAATCAAAGTTCACTACTCCATGTTTTAATTTATTTATTGAACTGGTTTCTATAAATCTCTCTTTGAATGCTTTTAATAAGTCATCAACCTTATTTATTGGCAAGATGGCGTTACTTCCTATGGTATGCTCGACCTGTTTTAGAAAGGTTAAGGCCTGGCCTCTTAATCGTAGTAGTAGCATGTCTTTTAACGCTCCAACGTCTGTTTTTGTTAATTGTACAAACTGGGTCAATTGGATATTAAATTCGTCAATATCCGATTGACAATTTTATTCCGGGTTATATTTTGAATTTTATATTTTTTTTGCCACTAAATTTTGCACTTTTATTAATTAATTTTTTTGCTCAATATTTTCTTTTTTTTTTTTTTGCGTTTATATCAATTTTAAATAAAATTTAATTAAAAAATTTTTGGGTATGCAATTATATACAATTATATAAAATGGGTTTACTATAGTAGCCTAGCGGTTATAGGCATAATCAATTCTCTTTTATTTCGGTATCTTTCCAGAATTTAAACTTGAATTACAAAGTTTAGATAGACTAGATAGTTCGCAGTTTTCCTCCAATCCTACCGACCGCACCATTTGTACCATTGAAGGATTGTTTGTAGTAATGGAAAAGGTTTTCTCGTGGCGATAGGGACTTCTCCTATAGCGCCACTTGGAGATCAGATTCCTTTGGGAGCATTTACCTTGGAGACTGGCGAACTAGTTACCTATTATCGGAATAGACTCAGACATACAAGAGAAAAGAACACTTATAAAAAGACAATAGATTTATTAAACTTACATGCTTAGTTGTACAGCAGTGAGTCACTTCAAAGACAATAAATGGTGACCGAGATTATTTGCGGTACGAACTCTTTTAGATCCAACTTAACATTCAAATTAAAGAACACATTTTCCCCACTCCCAAACGCAGTTCTTTCGTCCTGCGCTCTAGGGACTGCCTGCCATTGGCTCACGGGCCCCAAGGACGCGAACCCTCGTCCAATAATACGTCTTAAATATTTTTGATGATTTAGGCGTTCACACGGTTCTTATCGTTTAAACGTCCTTAAAAATATTGTGCGTAGCACTTTTCTTATTGCTCACTGTCTTAGCGAAATCCAAAAACTGCAGTTTCTTGTCTTTGCTGATTAAGGACTTTTTCATTTTTGAAACTAGATTTAGCTTAATTATGGGAGTCCGAATTAAAGAAGGAACTTTATTTTGGTATTTCAAATATATCGTGTTTTACTCCCGGTACAGTTGTAAGTTATGCCCTGGGGGCATATAAGGTTTTAACTGAACGCGTCGTTGTAGAAGCTTCAAAAAGGGCTCATTCGATTGAAAATTGAAATAGCTAGTGCCATTTTTAATAGTAGAAAATGACTGGAGGGTGTCAAACCCACATTCCATGCCGACCATGTCCCCAAACATGCCCAATAAATACCTGGAGATAGCCATTTTGTTCCGCGAAGTTTGTAACCGTGGAAATTATATCTTTGAACAGGAAACTCCCATAATAGACTTCAGGGCAAGTGTTATAAGTAATTCCTTGGGGGCATGTAACGTTTTTATTGAAATTTTTGTCGTGGATACTTGAATAAGGGCTCATCCAATTGAAAATTCAAAGGGCTAGTACCTTTTTTAATAGGCAAAAGTGATTTGAGGGCAACTAGACCCCTTCTCATGCCCACCTTTTCCTCATACGCATCCAGTCAAAATATTTTGATATCCATTTTATTCGACGCAGTTGAAAGTTTTGTAAATTAGGTCTTTAATGATGAAAACCCATCCCCCCCCACAACCCTCAGGGGAAGAGTTTTAAGTTATGTCCTGGGAACATGTAAGGTTTTTATTGAAATTGATGTTGTAAAAACATCCAAAAGGGCTCATTCAATTGAAAATTGAAAGGGATATTGCCCTTTTAATAGTCGAAAGTGATTGAAGGGCAACTAACCGCCCTCTCACGCCCACCATTTCCCCAAACACATCCAATCAAATTTTGTGATATCCATTTTGTTCAACGTATTCGAAAGTTCTGGAAATTAGGTCTTTTAGGATGATAACCCTTTCAGAGCTTTCACTGCAAGTGTTATAAGTTATGCCCTGGGGGCACATAAGGTTTATATAGAAATTTGTTGTAGAAATGTCAAAAGGGGCTCATTTGATTGGAAATTGAAATTGCCCTTTTTAATAGTCGAAAGTGAGTGAAGAGTAATAACCCCCCCCCCCCTCTTACGCCCTCCGTTTCTGCAAACACATTCAATCAAATTTTAGAGATAGCCATTTTGTTGAACGTATTTGAAAGTTCTGGAAATTGTGTGTTGAAGGATGAAAAACCCCCCAGAATGCCCAGGGCGAAGGTTGTAAGTTATGCCCTGGGGGCAAATAAGGTTTTTAATGATAGAAACTCTATGATAAAAACTTCAAAAGGGGCTCATTCAATTGAAAATTGAGAGGGTTAGTGCCCTTTTTAATGGTTGAAAGTAATTGGACGGTAACTAACCCCTCTCTCACGCCCACCATTTCCCCAAACACATCCAATCAAAATTTTCAGATAGCCATTTTGTTCAACGTAGTAGAAAATTCTGGAAATTAGGTCTGTTAGGATGACAACCCCCCCCCCCGTCCCACCAGCCCTCACAGCGAGGGTTGTGTTATCCCCTGGGGGGATATAAGGTTTTTATTGAAAGCGTTGTCGTAGAAACTTCAAAAGGGCTCATTTGATTGGAAATTGAAATGGCTATTGCCTTTTTTAATAGTTGAAAGTGATTGGAGAAAGACTAACGCCCACCATTTTCCCAGACACATCCAATCAAAATTTTGAGATAGTCATTTTTTTTAACGTAGTTGAAAGTTCTGGAAATTAGGTCTTAGAGGATGACAACCACCCTCACAGTCCTTAGAGTAAGAGTTGTAATTTATGCCCTGGGGGCATATAAGGTGTATATAGGAAGTGTTGTCGTAGAAACTCAAAAAGGGCTCATTTGATTGGAAATCGAAAGTCCTAGTGCCCTTTTTAATAGTCAAAAGTGATTGGACGGCTTGACATTTTTATAGTAAAGATCGATGTGGGTATAATGTATTATTTTTTTGTTGTTGTTTTTGTTTAGACCAGGGCACTTTGTATCAAAGGAGTTGTCGTAGGAACTTCGAAAAGGGCTCATTCGATTGAATATAGAAAGGGCTGATGCCCTTTTTAATAGTCGAAAGTGATTGAAGGAAAACTAATCCCCCTCTTACGCCCAAACGCTCATTTTGCTTTTTGTGTAAAAGCTCAATGTTGCCATACAATCGAATCAAAATATTCAGCGTCGATGCTTACCCTCGACAAAAATCCATAGCAATACCCCAAAAGTAATTCAGGGTTTTATGTTCAAGTATTCTAGGCCGTTTTTATTCTTAAGATTCGACAAAATTAAAATAGCGTAGGTGTATCCAAGCTATCAAAGAAAGTATACAGATTTTTTTGCGAATGGTATCAAGTTTTCCATTTCAGGTCAAATAGACGAGGTATGAATCTAAATTAAACACTTCTATTTGTGTCCAGATTTTTCAGAGGGTGTATGTTCTTAAAAATTGTTGAAAATTTTTCTCCAGCATACAAATAGCAGGCATAAATGTAAATTTAAAATAAAACGAAAAGATTTAAGCTAGTACTTTATTTGCCCCTGAAAAGACTGTGCCAGAATAAACCGAACAGAAATTACTTAAAAAAACTTCTTCCTCAAAATAAGCTTCTATAAAAAATTATGTATCTCTATAAACCCAATGTTAGCAAAACTAAAATCATTCATTCACCATAGCGGGAAACTCCGAAACATCAGGATTTATAAATAAACTAAACCCAAATCATACAAGAATTATAATAAACATTCGATTAAAACTCAAAGCGAGGAGAATTTAGCACAAGTTAGGTGCAAAACCTCTATCCCTTCCCAAAGCCAGAACATAATTTGCACTTTACTGAAAAAAAATACAAATGAATGTGCATTGTCAGTATAATCTACATATACTGATATTTAGTAATCAAAATCTTAATATTATTTGATTTATTAAAGTTATAAAAGTAAAAACATTTATATTTTTTTCAGTAAAGTGCAAATTATGTTCTGGCTTTGGAAGGCATAGGGGTTTTGAGGGTTTAAAAAGTTGATTGTTTTGATGAATATATTGTCATCAAAACTCTTTGTTGTAGAATTTTGGTTACTATTACAAAGATTGGCTACTTGTTGCACCATTTCTAAGCAAATATTTTTTGCTGGTAAGCAAAAATACGATTTTGGATGAAATTTTCGTTATAATTAGACAAGATAAAAATTTTTGTCTAAGAGCGGAAAGATTTTGGCTTAATAAGGAACAAGAAATAACTATGCAACAAGTATAATTAACAGTAATCGTAGACCGTTTGCTAAGAAATACCAACAGATATGCAGTATTGCATAAGCGTGAGGCAACTATTAGATGACGTTCACTAGATTTCATGTGGAAGAGGGCTTGCATCTTAAACAAGGCAATTTTTAGCCCCAAACAATTTTAGGGCCAAATTTTCCAGCTTTCCAAAAACGGGAGTGGATATGTATTGCTCGTTCAAGAGACAACATGAAGAAACCGAGATTTGATATTCAAAAATGACGTTTAATTAAGATTCAGACTCTGATGAGACAACACAAGCATCAAAAGCGAACGGACAGAAACAATTAAATATTGTTAATATATAAAACGTAGTAAAATTATCTTTATAAGATAAATATATTCATCCTTTTTTCATTCATCCATTTTTTGATAATATATTTTTAGATTAAAAAAAGATATTAACTTATGAAATATTATGTATATAGTAATTTATTTATATAGCGATTATTAATAAGTGACTTACTAAGTAGATATTAGTTTCGTGTAACATATGATTATATATTCATTAATTTATTTAATTTTTCCTATTTTTTTCTTTTGTTTATACATTTCATTACTTGTTTTGCATAACTTTTTATTATATTTTTTTTTATTTTACTTCAAAATAACTTTTTCGAATAAGTTTCAGTTTTTTTCAAAATTAACAACCTTACCATTCTTATTTTATAAAGTACTAATGTTAGCTGGATCCCTTCATATAATAATATAATGACCATTAGAAAAAATACAACTTAAATAACATTCAGATTAAAATAAAATAATAAAAGCAAAAACATTGTAATTAAAGATGCAATAATTTAATGAGTACTAAAACAAATAATGAAACAAAACATATCATGTTTTGTATGCTATTAAGTACTAAAACATATTAAAAACATATTAAGTACTAAAACATGTTATGAGAGGACTAAAATAACTAGCTAATAAATCGTTTTGCATTTCTGTATAATTCATTAACTGATCAAGTTCGAAAAGGGAAAAAGTCTCCGTTTCTCAAAAAAGTGTATATCCAGATATGTTAAAAATCATTTGATAGCTTGTTTGTTTAATATAAGTTTTCCAACTTATTTAATCATTTTTTTTATGACTTTGCGAAAAATACGTCAAAACTATAGCTTTTTTTAAATTATCTCATTACTTTAATAAAATGAACGTTGACAACGTTCTTAGTCTCATTTGTGGAATAGGCTCATAGGCTAAGTTCTTAAGATCATTAGGATCAGTTCTCATTAGGCTCATTTATGTTTATGCTCATTGTTTTTAGGCTTTTGTTTTATCCCTTTATCGCAAACATGGGGAGTTGTGTCTAGGAAGGTGGCTCTCTATATTCTTGACTTAAAGATGAAAATTCTTTTTTTTACCCTACTATTTAATTTGGTTTTAATTTACCTTAATTTTGGCTTGATGCAGTAGGTTCAAAAAAGTTTCCAATTTCTTGTGTGTTTTTATAGAAAATCTAAATCTAAAATTGGCTAAGAACTCTTCTAAGAAATACAAATATAAACATATACATATTCTTAAAATATTTAACGTTTCAAAATTGGCAATTGGTTTTCAAGGACATTATAGCCAGAGCAATGTTTTCTTCCAATGTGTTTCTAAATCATTTGTAACAAATAATCTCTCGGGGCTAAACATAAGAAGTACATAAGATACGAGAGCAATTCATATTCTAATTCATGAAATTTTGCCATGGAGACTAGATATCTATTTAACCTTTCCCTGAAGTGCTCTGATTGAAAACAACTCTCTCTCTCTACCCCCCCCCCCCCTCATTCCTCCAATTTCTACCCCTCCCTCAACCTCTATTTCTCTGTCTTCTTTCTTTCTGTATGCATTCAGAAGTACATTTGAGTGAATATTTTTTTTTTCAAATTTAAACATTTACGAATACAATGTCTATAACATAAGCATGTTCAATAACCTAAGAACATTTAAGAATCTTTTAGATTTTATACAAATGACAACTCTGGCGTTCTTTTTGAGAGATGGTTCAAATATACAGAACCAAAGCATATTCAATTGGTTATTGACGACTTTTATAATGCTGAGGAATCAAAAACAGGTACTTTCTTTTATTTTCATTTGAAATAAAATATCTGCAACAGAGCTTCTTAAAAAAAAAAAAAAATCAGAAAAAGAACACCGTGGTCCTGCTCCATGGTCCTTTTACTATTAATATTAAGATACAGGCTACAAAGGCATTATCAGCATATTTGAAATTTAAATGCTCTTAGCCAAATTTGGAAGGACTAATTAATTACATCATGATACAGCTATAATCGTAAAAAAATCTATGGAAGTTTATTATTTTATCAAAATTTTAATAAAAATGTTATTAAGAACTTGTTCAACAAAACTACTGCTAATCGAAAATTGTTACCTAAATATTCAAATTTCCTCCGTATTTTATTTTTACAATCCAACATTTCAATACTTAAGCAGAACAACTGAAAAAGCGGGACGCTACCAAACAATTTACAATTATTGATATAAAAAATCTAGCAGCAAAAATTCGGTTTTCTATGGGTCCGGTAGCCCACATCGTGTCTTAGGACGAAAATGAACAGATATTGTTCCATATATGGAGGGGGGTCGTTCCGTATATGCTTTTTACACTGAAGTTTAACTTTTTGTCCCAGTCCCTTAAGAGAACTGCTTAAACACAGGCACCGTTGAACTGGAATAAGAAGCTTTTTAAGGCACTAAAAGCCTTTTAGTGTAACGAGTGTGAGTCTGGGGAGGGGCAGACCCCTTTTATATTGAGTAATTTCTGTTTGTTTAAAGCTTGAATGCTACTCCTTACTTATAGTTGAAACAAAGCTTTTTTTAAATTTAATTTCTGTTAGTTTTTCAAACTATGTCTAGGCCCAACAATTTTAAATTGATAGGTAGCGTCCTAATTTTAAAATTATGCTGCTTAAGTATTAAAATGTTGGATTTTAATTAAAAAAATTGACAAATTTGTGGTTGTATTCAAACAAGGTTACCTTCCAGCTTGAGAAGGTCCCCATATTAAATCTTCGTAGGCAAATTAGTGCTATTGTATATACCATTGTAAAACTCTTACTATTCATTAATGTGAGCTCTTACTACTTCAGGCACTCCTTCTTCTAACTCTAAGCTAGTGGCTGCTCCTTTTAAACTTGACGAGAAAGTAAGTATTGGCGAGCCGTTTTCACTTGAGCAGTGGCTAGGGCGCAACAGTCAAAAGCTTAGAAATGGAAAGCTTGATTTGTTCAATGGAAAATGCCATAGTGATATAATTGTATATGGAACTGGTGAGGATGAAGTTGTCAACGAAGACGCAGATACTTTTATATGGAGTCTTGTAAGTTCTAATTTTGTTTTATTATCCTTTTTTATATAGAGAGAAACCCATCGAAAAAAGGGAAACAAAAAACTCTACAAAACACATCAAATACTACAAGTTACAAACAGTCATCTCGTCCATTGGGGTCTCAATTAGGTCCATTTTGGGGTCTTTTCTCAATATTAATAGATGAAGTATTAAAACAAAACGTTTTTCGTAATCACAGTAGTAAAAGGGGGGGTACCAGCGCGACGAGGACAATACCCCTTCGAATCCCGATCCGGACACTTTTTTTTAAAACTCCCACGAGTACACCAAATATGGGCATAGCCCCCCTAGGGAGAACACGTGGTTAATGGGGTCAATGACCTCTTTTTTTCCAAGGTCTCTTTCTCCAGGTGTGTTTTTGGCACGCTCTCAGCGAATGTTATGATCCAGCAATAGTATTTGTTATTGTTGCTCTAGCCATATGCTATGAGTTTCCCGGAAATAGTTAGATCACGTGTTTCCTTCTCAGCCAATCAGCGAGTCGGTTACATCTCCCTTCTCAACCAATCAGAGGGCTTGTTACATATTAGCGGCGGAGGGAATATAAGGAAAGGATTTTTGCTATAGTTTTATTAGTCTGTGAACAGAATTCAAAGGAGTGAGAAGAACAGTTTTGACTTTACTCATTTGGATATATATTTGTAATAATGAGTGGAATGTTTACACTATTAGAAGTTGATAGTGGAGTTGATGGTAATAATACAAGAGCACCAAACATTGCGGTTGAAATTACGAAAGGATCACGGCTTTGTCTGGAATGGGATCCAGTATATGCAAGATATGTGATATCCTTGAGCAAATTTAAAATAGAAGATCAATTATGTTTCGCCGCAAAAGTTGATATAGCACATGTGAATAGACTTCAATGTGCTTTAAGTGCATTAGTGAAACATATTGAAGACAATAAACAGTGTCGCTAATTGTACATGCATAGTATTATTGATGTTGTTGTAATTATTCAATAAAATTGTTTCGAAATCGAAAATCTTCCCTTTCTTTTCTGGTTAGGGTTAACGAATAAGGCTCAGTCTAGAGTCAGAAGTCAGAGTAAAATGACTGAAAAGTGAATAAATTTGAGAAAGAGAGAATTAGATCTAATCTTTTGTTTATGGAAAAACATTTGATTTTGGATGATGATTTTCTCGAGTTATCTCTTCAACGCAGGATATTCTCTCAGGAAACACTTGACAATATAATGAAAACTGATTTTCCGCCATTGGACTATTGTATGAAACTTTTAAAATGTGATTCAAATGCTTATACTCATTTTATTGATATATTAATTGGAACAAAGCAGAATCATATTGTAGATATACTTTTGAAAACATTGCCAATGGATTCAATGTAGATGGCTCCTCCGTCATTCGAAAGAGGTAACATCACAGAGCTACTCCTCTCCCCCATTTCCCTCTCATTAAATTTATAGAGCAAGGATGATCAGTTTCGTTTTAGCTGTGAGTGAGTTAACATCGGAAACCGAAAAATGTTCTATATATGCCCATTGTGCTTGTACGCTCTTGGCAGTTGGACTCAGTGTGAGAATTGTACAATTATTGATGACTATAGTAAAAAGTGTAAATTATATAATCCATGTAAATTACATAGAGACTATGCATCGCAAATTAAAGGATTTAATTCATGTCTTGAGGAGGTGTGTGACTCTCACCCTAGGGGGCACCTGTGCTCCAATTGTCACTATGATAAATGTGATCAGTGGGAGAATACTAACCCCGCTATGATTGGAAAGAATCCTAAACGTGATTTTAGTTTATTTCTACGAGATTGGTATCGTCGTGGACTTAAATTATTCTGGGAAGAGGAATCTGGTCTACGATTCAACTGTTGGGGTAACAAGACAATCTGGTTTCTACGTCATCGCTGTGACGACACCACCAACTATGACTATAAACCAAGTGATTTTTATTTGGCAGTTACCGATTGTGATTCACCATTTGAAAACACTGTATGTGATATTGCTTCAAATAGACAGATTGAAACTCGTGAATTTCAAAATATGAATGTAAATAGTATCATTGACTATACAAATAGATATGACAGGAGTGAAGTTACATTGTACTGTAGAAAATGCGACCCTGACTTTGCAGTCAATGAAGATCAATATACAGTGAATCCAAATGATTTACCGACATTAGTTGTTCATGATAGTTGCCTATACACTAAGGAAGAACAAATCTAAAATGAAAATTTAAAGATATTGTTGTATATATATGTGCATTTTATTAAGAAACACATTCACAAACATTTTTTAAGCACTTTACTCTTAGGGCACTGAAATCAATACTATATAGGTTTGAGAGGATATTTTCCACTAGAAAGTCATTCAGACGTGGATTGTCAACATAAATGTGGAGAAACTGCTTGTAAGTATAGCCGCGACATCGGAACACAAAATATAGTAGTGCATGGAAGCCGCAGCTTTTAGTCGTTAGATCCTGCACCCTCTTTCGATTTTGAATAATAGTTTTCCCACTGCTCTCAATATAGTTGCTGATGTGAGGTGTGTAGAATGTATAGGGTAGACCAAGAGGATCAAAAAATTCAATCGTCTTCATTGTTTGATAGATGCACAGCCAATGACCCGTCAGCACAGTCGATGGGCTTCTATTAACAATAATCAAGGTATTGTTCGCGCTTTGAATTTTTCCTAGATAGTCTGAGGGTAGACAATAGGATTTGTACTGGGACATGTAGGGGTCCATATTAAATACACTGATTATTTGACTGGTGTTCATGGCGCCAAGTCTAGTAGAACACTGCCTTCGGGAGTGATTTCCTAATAGGTTTCATATTTATTTTGAGAGATTAGCGCAATGCTCTTAGCCAATGGATTGGTGAATATACACTCTAAACGCACACCCCCCGTACGTACTATACTCATATCCTGTGTGCCAGACAAATCCAATACAATGATACCATGTGTTTTAGCAAACATATCTTTGGTTATACCATTTTCAAATAGTTGCAAATCATGATCTAGGGTTTGCATGGTCAACTCATACAATGTTCTATAGGATTTATCAAAAGATAGATTCTAGAGTGGGATGCTGTTTACTTTGCACACAAGAGATGAAAGTCCAAACATCTCGAATTTATGTGGACATTCAGTCCATGATCCAAATGCACTGGCGCTTTTTACAAACGCCAATTTCGAGGGGATTTCGCCATTGATAAAGGATGAATCGGTGAAGGTGCGTGAGCCCATTGCAATATGACGTTGATTGGTGATTGTATGAGGAACAAGTAGTTTAATATTGTTGCCATTGGCTCTCAGTTTTTCCACGGCCAAAGCGACAGAACTCATAACTTGTTGTTTGCGTACATGAAGTATTGCTGAGGTGAGGGAGAGACTCACATCGGGATTGCCAGCAAGTTCTTTTCTCAATATGAAATTGGAGGGTGCAAGCGTCAATTTTATATCCACTTTAACATTGGGTGGCAACCATTGGGATATATTAAATATGGCATGGTATGTTTTTCCAACTTGATATAACTCCCTAGCTGTAGCATTTTTAAGTGCATCTGAACTATCGGCATTAGTAATATATTTATATCCATTGGAGGCACCTCTCAATTCCTTGTATGACTTAGGTGTCATCAGCATGAATTGCATATAGCTTGCATAGTTGAAGAGATTGTTGCTTGTGCTCACCAGCGTGCCATTGATGAAGACACTAATTTGACGAAATAAATTATGCAGTATACAATTTTCATAGGATATCCCATCGGCCCGAATTGGCATTGTATTATCAGATTTCCGGACTTTCATTTGCAAATCTATAAATGTGGACGATAAATCTATGAAGTAGTCTTCATTGGAATAAATTTGAAAGTGGATATTGTCGGAGAGGGGTTGTAGTGGATAAAATTGTTCATAGTATCCATGCTTGACACTCACATCAACATTTTCGGCATTGAATAGATTCAATGAGGCGGTGATTGAAGGTTGAGAATCCTTGTGCGGTAGGTAGGACATTTTAGGAGAAGAAATCTAGTTTCGTTCTAGCAATTTTCTTCGTGGGGCTTCTGGTTACACTACGTGTCGGCTTTTTCCTTCTTTTCTTTGACAAGAGGGACGTCTTATGTTTCCGTCCTGAGTAGAGACTGATGAGTGATGCGTTGTTTCTTGAACTTTTTAAACCTTTACCATTCTGTTTTAATTTCTCGCCAAGGGTTCGCGCACTGGACCTAAGATTTTCCGAAGCACTTTTTTTAAAATCCTTGCCAGAGCCCCAATCGTATAGTGTAGAGGATGCAAAATCTGTCGCAGCCGGTACAAGAAGTAGTACGCCCCTTGTAATAGTCCATTCCATTGCCCTGTTGTCTGGGGCCAACAGTGTTAACATAGCAGTCAATATCAGGACCAGTGAATACCACTTTTCTATTAGACATCTTGTATTTGAACGATGTGTTGAAAATGGCATGTAATCACAGCCAAACTCTTTGAAATTGCTATTGGATCACCCAATTTAGTTCTTAGTGTTAACTGACAGATTTCCAAATAGGAAGTGTTTACGGGGATATACTGAAGATGCTTTATATTATAGTGATGAATATGTTCTTGATTGGTTTTTCGTTCAAGAACTCGTAGGAGGGGAACATTTGAATTACCAACCCGAGATGTTTCCACAAATGAAGCATAGAGAAATATACATGTGTCTGTGGAGAAGGCAGGCGGGTAGTCAGCAAAAATGAAATTAGTGCGTTCGACATATCTGCCGCTTATGATAGTGAGTATAAAACCAAGTAGATCCTTCAGGATATCGGTGAGGATAATGTATTTATCTACATTAGGTGCAATATTGTAGACCTTAACTTCCTCCTGTGAAGATTTGCAACGAAATACCGCCTTTTTACTGTCGGCCACTCTTTTATTTATAGAACGACATAAATCATTCATGCAGGTGAGTTCCTCGTAGGGTAATTCAATATATTTATAATCCAACCAATTGATTTTTTGAATTTGTTCTTGATCACCTGGTGGTGGCAGCCAATCATATGGTCTGATTTTTATTTCATATTTACGATCTTTTCTCAGGATGTCATAAGTATTTTTGAGAATACAATCGACAAGAGCCACTTCATACTTTCCGTCGAATTTGATGGTGGGGGAGAGTTTTGTCCAAAAATCACTTGTTCTATTCAGATCATTGTAGAGAGGATCAGAAACATTGGACATGAAAGTCACATAGAAATCATTGGGCATAGTTAATATCTTAAGAACTGACCCAAGAATCAAAATCTGAATTGTATCCTAGCCAGCGAACAAGCAACTGTTTCTTGCCCCTACGAGTACGACTCTTTAATATCTTTTCAATTTGATAACTTTCACTAGTGTTTCTAACTTTTTGCAGTTCATATTCATAAAAACCGCCGAGAATCTCATCATCTTTGGTGTTTCGTAGTCGATAAGTTATGGGTATGGTGTCTAGGATTTTGGACACTTTAAAAAGTTCGGTGCTCCATAAATAATTCCCCTTTACAAAAATATAGGTGTTTGTTTTAATTCGATCAGTATCACCAACATTAAATTTCTTCTTCTTTATCTTCTCAGTGTCATCGGAGTATTGCTTTAGAAAAGCCTCAAATTTATTCTCACTATAATGAGCATCTGTTTGTATAGAATTGGACAGATATCAATGTGGTTGCTTATTATAAATCAACCTGATTTTATCTAAATCGTGAATAAAAGCCAGTGTATTTTCAGAGTACAATATCCTGAAATTGAAAGCAGAATCGTAATTATCAGTCGTTCGGCTAACGCAGCCTTAATAGGACTGTGACTATGATAAAGTATTGTATTATATTTCAAAAGAACCTTTTTCACATGGGGATTAACAAATTCACTGCCACGATCCGATTGAATATTTCTATACGAATCCTGTTCTAGAATACTTTCAATGGCCCGATCAACTTCAACACCTCTCTTTGATCGTAGTGGAATGGCATAAGCATAGCGACTAAAGACACTGATTGACACTAGAATATATTTGTAGGGTGCATTGTGAGCCGTTGAAGTGCATCTAAAGTTAAAAGATCCGTTTGCATTATATGCAGAGGGAAAAAGGCTTTAGTTTGTCGATATTGTTTACTGCGAAGCATGTGATTCCGATGTAGTGTGTAACTCGGTTCATTTTCTAGATAATCTTTTGCATTTTTTAATGTGGTGCCGGAGACAGCTTTGGAAAGCGTTTTGGGGGAACTTAAACTTCCCGCTTCACCAATATTTTCATAGACACCTTTCAGAACTTCATCCATTTTGAATGTAAACACGTAGTGTAATGTCCACTCCTCTTGTGCAAACTGGAGGGTGAATAAATTTGTCTTCTCTTTTGACTAGCAGCCGCAGGTGTTGTATCATCTCCGGTGCTGATAGTATTTTCCAATACTGAAGCTTCTTCTTTTTTAAATTTCTGTGTTGGTGGACTATATTCTCTAAGTTTCTTCAGAATTTGCTTATTTCCAATAAGACTCTTGGGAAAGTTTGGTACATAGAGAAAGGTGTATAGATTATCGTCAAAGGATAAGAGTCCTTTACGATTCGACACCATATCACAAATTAAATCAACTAGATTATAACTTTTTCTCTGAATGATAATTCGTTTCCCTGTGCTCTCGACTTGAACTTGATCGTCAGATTCCAACACGAGATAAGATAATACTCTTTTACTCTGTTCTCGATAGGTGAGTGGCAATAGGTTTCCAATTTTCAATACAATGGAATTCAATTCCTTCACCTTTGACGCTGCTGCAGAATCTTAAGGTGATGTTTCCTGTTTAGAGGGATCGGCGACGGGTCTCTCACGATAAGGTTTATGTTTGTCCACACGTCGCAATGCATCTTGAAGTAAAAGCAGTTTTTTATCATTGGCAATATTCTCATCGCTAATGAATTTGCTTAGATTGTCTTCAAAATGCTCCACGGGTGAGAGGACAAGTTCAATTGGTGGCAACTTATGTGGCTTTGCCATTCTCTAGAGAAAACTCTTTACAAGTCCTGAGATAATTGTCAGTAAAAGTTTAAAAAAGCTACCGCCTGCTTGCACGAGTCGCGTTCCTTAAATATTGTTTCCCCTTTTTTTTAAAGAAAAGACGCCGAAACTGGAACGATGTTGCTTTGTCTGTTGTCTAAAACCATCTTGCAGTTGAACATTTCCCTCAGTTAAATTTAAACAAAGTTCAGATATTAGATTAATGAAATCACTGTCAACACCATGTTTGAGTATAGCCTTCCTAAGCAGAGGTTTTAAAGTGCTTAAAACGGAAAATAAATGCCGTTGTTCGTGTAGTTTCTTCAGTGTCATAATGGCGACTAATAGCCTTTTCTACTGTTCACCGGAAGATATACTGTAATTTCATTGTTGAAAATGTCGGTGACTACTCGTAGATCCTCGGGCGTGCTCTGATAAAGATCCAGCAAAATGTAACCATTGGGCTTGCTTGTCGCCTGTTTTTACGCTGAAAATAAAAATTTAGGGGCGCGAGGTTATATATGCTTTTTGAGTGTTTTGAGTGAGATACAATCACGAACGACTCGATAGATAATATAAACGGTGCAATTCAAAGCAAGGGTTCGCATACATTTGCTCTGATGAAACAGATTGTGTAGAACCAGGGTTATGGAAATTTGTTCATGGTGGGAGCGAACAGTGAACAATTATAGCATTTCCTGTGAGAACTGTTCAATGGATTCAGCCAAATCATCAATAATCAGCCACGAGTTCAATTCAATACTATTGAAAACATCAAGTCCTCTTATGAATTGTGTTTTTATGGTTGTGGCAATAGCTTTTATTTTATCATAGGACTCTTGCCAAATACTATAGCAATAGTATATTTTTTTCGGTTTTTCCAAAAACATTTTATCGCAATTTTGAATTATTCTAGCTAAAAGCGTTGTTTTCCCCGACATTGAGGGACCACACAGAAATGATCTGAAGGGTGTTTTAAATTGATACATGCTGGTGTTGACAACAGTCGGACTATGACTAACTGTAAATCATATGTGCTCAATGAATAAGTAGTAGTTTTCCCAATGAATCTATTCAAGAACAACAAAAACAATATTTCATGGCAACATTTATTACAGCAATATGATAACACTTGTTCAACGTGACACTTGGTCAACATGAAAACTATATTTGTTCAACATGAACAATGATAACACTTATTGTCTTTAAACAATTTTCTGTACAACACTTTTGTACATTAACACTTTTCAGTACAACACTTTTCTATACAACACCTTTGTACAACACTTTTCTGTACAACACTTTTTGTACAACATAAAAAACACTTGGAACAATAGCAGCACAGTTGAACATTACAGTGAATTTAAAGGTGGGAGATCCCCCCCCAGGGACCGCGGGGCCGAAGGCCGGCCGGCCGCGGGCGGGACCCCCCCCCCCACCCTGGGCAGCCACGGGAAGGGTCCCCCAAACCCCGGGAACCGCGATGGAAAAAGAATAGTTGTCGTCACTGCTACTGCAGGTTAGTGGATGGGTTAGTGGTGGTGGTGGTTAAGGTAGTTAGATTGGGTTAGTTAATTTATGAACAGGTTGTGTGGTGGTGGTTAGTTGGTTAGGTTAATTTATCCAGACCAAGTTGATTGCGATAGTCTACGCATTCAACTCGGTCTGAAATACCATAGTGACCATGAGGTAGGACACTCACACCATTTTCGAGCACATAGACTTTGTCGGATATACATGACATTGCATTCCTTTTCACTCTCACAGTATAATTTCTATACTGTAGAGAGTGAAATGCAAGCACTTGTGCTCTCGGCACTAGGCTACTTTCTACACAGTCTCTGTACACGCTCATGTTGAAATTGCTCTTTACAAAATGTGTAGGCACCCCTTTACACGCCTTCTTTTCTTCCCCACTATGAGTTTCAACGCAATAGACTTTGGGACCCGGGAACACCCCCGGGATATCAAATCACTCCCCGTCTCTGTTTTTAACATTAATAGTTGGTTGGGGGCTTGGCGTTTCACCAACTCGGGGTAGAGAGATGGATTCCAGTTGGTGAAATCCATCCGCGAGCTGATGTGTTCCCCCTTTTCTAAATCACCCAATAAATCTTCAGTCCCATTTACCTTTAACAGCAGAGAATCTGTATCACCATAGTAAACTTGAGCCTCCCCCTCCCGGGGCCATTGCACCTTGCACACATTGTAAAAAAACGACAACATGAGCTTTTTTGAAATTTCCAGTACTTAACTGCCGCCTGCAATATTCTTGTTCAGTACCACATTTCGCTTTCGCCTGTGTAGAAGAACCATGCCAGTCTCTATGCTCGTGAATGATGTAAAATTGGGGTTGGCAATAATTTGTGCGGACTCTAGAGGGTCAGTCACGACGTCGCAGCGACATCTGTTACGAGCGCTTTCACACATTTTGCCAAACGATGAATTTAGAATGAGCTTGTACATTTCCTTCTCCACCTTTGAATTTGCCCTAGAGCGTTTATCGACAAAGGTGTCGATAAAGTTTTCAAATACGGTCGCTGTTTGAACTGCAGGACCCTGTTTATTTTGGTGATTTTGAAGCCATTGTTCACCATCCAGTGCAAAAGCACATGGTGAACAACGATATTCTCCTTAGGGTCCAAATCAGCTATCAGTTTCTGTTTGGAGGGAGTCCAGTGCATCCCCATATCCTCAACCAATGAACGATTGTAGGGGCTCAACGAGTCCCTGCTCACGGGCCGATTGATACAGGGAAAGACAAAATCTTTGACTGAGTCGTGAAGGACCAGCGGAATATGACTGTCAACATCAAAGAACCATCCTTGTAGCCCGGTGTCTTCGACGATATTAATGTTGGGGAACACACAAGAATTATCAAACCATTGATATTTCCCACACGGCAAAGAGCAGTTGGATCTTGCCCAGGGATATAACGAGCTCATGTCCAAGAACACTGCTTTTGACTTTGCACCCGCGCTTTGTCCGCTCGGATCGGTTGATAAGACGCGGTCCCTATGAAAAACATACCCTCCCCTCATTGAACGCTCTACAAAAAGGTGTTTATCTACATCGGTGATTAGGCCTATTTCCTCCCTGCTAATTTTTAAAATTAAATCCATCACTAAATGGGGTGTGGAAAAATAATAGCCTATATCTATCCCGAACTCTGAATAGATCTGGTCTGTGTTCTTACAGAATATATCCAACAGAGTTAGAACGTCACTGGCCAAGTACAGTCTACAATAATCACACCCATTTTTACAATCCCCCTTGGACCACACCTTCTTGGCAAACTCATACTCCTCGGCTGTGCATTCACTGTTGGTCAGTGAATTGTGAAAAGCTTCAATTGGAGGTAGTTTCTCCTCGCTTAAGCGTGCGCCAGAACAGTAATAATCATTTGCATATACACCTTTGCAGGTCAACAGGTCATACATTTCACTGTCTGGAAAGTGCTGTTTCAGTAAGGGAAAGCTATCAAACTTGTCGCTTTTCTGCACTTGAATTAGTTGACTTAAGGATTTGGGGAAAAAACTAAAGGAATCTAAAAACCTGATTTTATTACAACACGTATGCCCATTATCCACTGCCTGCCATTTCAGTTCGAGAAGCAATAACTTCTCGGCCGATTTGGGAATGATGTTATAGGTAAATGAATTATTTACCCATGGACTATCTACTCCCCCTCCCTCCCTATGCATACGTGCCAGTGCCGGTAAAATAAATTTTAAATCATAATTAGAGTTGTGAATAAAAACTGGGATAAAAAACTGTTGGCTAACATTTAAATTACACGATTGATGCGCAACCCCTCTAAAGGTACTACCCCCAGATGATATTTCCTGCCACAAATGATTATGATCTCGGAATTTCCCCCTCCCCCTCTTTTCCCTTTAGTCCCCTTATCCCCCTCCTCTACAAACTCTCCCTTACAAACCCAACATATTTTTTGATTTTTAATTGCGAGACGATCTTCTGCAGACAGCACAATTGGATAATGGGTATTTCTTAAATGAGAAATAGCACCATTAGCCGTACCACTCAGTTTAGTCAGTGCCTTAAACATGCACTCGGGCCCCTCATCCAATGTTTCTACTATTTCTAACAACCGCCTGGGGTTAGAACTATCTTTTTACGCGTGTGCATAGGACACTGCAATAGCCTGATTTTCTTTGACTTGGTTTGGAAATCAGGAGTTGCTCACCCCCATCAGCTTAGTTTCACAGTCCATAGATAATTTGTTACACTGGAGGAGTGTGTTTTGGAAATTTTTGAATCGTAGAATAGCCTTATCGCCTGAAACCGTTTCCACTGTCTGATAGCCATGCCTTCTACAATGCTTCATATGATTCCGTAGTTTTATATCACTACGGAATTGTGACAAGCATGTTGGACAGTAGAAACGTACCCCTAGATCTCTACCACCCCCCAGAACTCTACTAATTTCAGTGATAGGGTTAAAATGACCGATTGCATTTGGTTCACTAGGCGGCGTGTATAGCAACCAAACCCAATGTCTAACAAAATCAACTGACGGGCTCCTTATAGGGAAGACCACCCCCTTCTTTTTTGAGCGAACCCCATCTTCAAATTCAGTTTCATATTGTACCACAGTAACGCCGATATTTAAGTGGGCATTAGCCCTTTCAAAAATGTCAATGGATCTTACTGTTACTGGGAATTTCCCCTCTAAGTAAGAAAAATCTACAACTGGGAAATTGGCCCCATCCTTCCCCTGTATAGGCCAATGATCTAAATTCTTCTTGGTAGCGTCATCTGCTAGAGGCTGAAAGGCTGATATGAGGAAAGCATATCTGAAACATATTTGACCTGTTTCAAAACAAATCCGCTGGACACCTTGACAACCTTCCAGATCTGGATTATATTTTAAAACTACTGCTCTTGGCCCACCTGCCCCCCCTCTTAAAATAAAATCTTTCTTAAATTTACAAATATTTACGATTAAATTTTCAACAAAAAGAACTAAAGATCCACTCCTGGTTTCGTTAAAGTTCTCAAGATGCGTTATAATTTCATCCACCCAATCCATGAAAGCTCCTCCAAAATTTTCTAAATTCGAATAAACCAAACGCATCTTGGAATGTACATAATGATAATAAACTTCACTTTTCCCCTCATTTAAATAGAACACTTTTAAAACAATAGAGACCTTAATTGATTCCCTCCCCCACAATTGAATTTGATTCTCCAGTAGTGCACGAATTTTATCTACATAGACATGCACAATTTCTACGGGATCAAAAACAAAATTTCCCCCCATTAGTGAATTAAAGGGGTCCCCAAAGGTTGCAGTGAAAACAACTAGTGCATTTAAAGTTCTGTTGGTCAATTGAAAATCAGGAAAAGTTGTACCCCCCTCCCCCTCTTGGATATTACACACACCCCCAGCTTGTTCAAAAGAAACTGGAGTAATCTCAACTTCAGGTGGTTGAAGTGGATTAGTTAGGGTATCGGAGGCTGGAGGAGGAGGGTTCCCTGTGAAATCATTTAAAGCCTGTATTGTATTTGGGCTCAAGTCTACCTGCTCAACTGTGCTAGGATCTACATTAAAAAAATCAGCTTAAAACTCATCAATATCGAAAGGTACTTCAATAGAGTTAATGATTTCGTTGTCCTGAAACTCTGCTGGTGGTTCCTCCCCTTCTTCACTGGACGGAGAGTAGGGGACCAATGCTCGTCCGATCTATAAATGAAAAAGAGCTTATTTTCAAAGTGTTCAAATCTCCCCTACTGCTGTTAAAATTTGAATTATTATCTAAAGTCAGCGTTTAGTAGTAGTAGTAGTAGCAGTATGAGCATAGTCGCATTTGGTTAATTCAACTGAAAGAAAATCCAATGTAATATAAGATAAATAAAATCTAAAATGCCGCTTTACATGGAATGCTGTAGTTTGATTTTGTTCAAAAAAAAAAATAGCTTATTTTCAAAGTGTTCAAATCATCCCTACTAATTTTATTTATTTATTTTTTTTTTTTGCGGCGCTTTCCCACAGCGCTTCTGTCAGCGATTCTCGGGCCATCAGCGCTTCCCCCGGCGCTTCCCTAACCTTACCCCACAGCACTTCCCGGACCCACCGGTGCATTCCGGGCTCCGCGGCTCCCGGCCATTTACATAATGTCTCAAACAACCGCATTGTTAGGCGGCATAAGTCGTTTCGCCTACTTCCCGTACAGGTTGTCTAGGACTCCAAATGAGCCTAGATTATTTTTAATCTCGTGTCTGTTTTGTTTCCAAGCATATTCTCTGGGAAACAGTACAATTAAATTCGAGAACCGTTAATTCTTATTCAGGAATGTCTCTCCATGCAAAATATTGGCAAGTTGATCTAGACAATCGTTACGCAAATTAGAATTACGCCTATGTGTAAGAGATTGCAATGCTATAATCTCTGTCCAACACAAATTGAGTGGGGGAAAAACATCTTTTAAAATCTATGAAATTTTAATTTTACAGTGTTGAAAAAAAAGCGAAAAGCGAAAAGATGGAAGAAATGGGTAGAAACTAATCAGCTTTTGAAAAAACCGTGGTCTTTACTTGATAGCCTCCTCATAGAAAATTGTGTTTAAATAAAACGGCAGTTTATAACGCAAAGGCAGTTTTCTATGAGGAAATTATGTCCGGGATATAGTATCCCTCTTCGGCTTCACTACGAGCCGATTCAGCAGACTGCTGAATGTATGCGATAACAGTGACCTGACTTAAAAGGGGGAACAATGTCCTTTAATATCTCTGACATAATTTTACTGTGATGAAATAAAAGGTTTACTTCTAGGCCACTTAAAACTATAATATTCTAGGAAAAATAGCATTTTGTGATAAAAAGGTTCTCTAACAGTAAACTAGAAAATTAGCTAAAAATATTATTATGAGAAAGCGAAGATGTCTACAATGGAAAATTGGAAAGATTAGAAAAAGAGCGGTTTCTTTGCAATAAAACTACATTATATTTAGATATCTCCGAGGGAGGGGGAAGCAGAGAAATTTAAAACAATGGGTGTAGGATTATAGAGAAAATAACATTTTTTTTTGAATATCTCTGAGACAAACTTTTACAGTGTTGAAAAATAGTGAAAAAGAAAAGACTAAAAAAACAATGGAAGAAATTGATATTTATTTCTATAACTAGAGGTAAAAATGCTTACATTTGCATAATCCGTCTGGGCTTGGGTGCCCGAAGGACCAGGTAGTGCATGTTGGAGGGTAACCTCATGATCTTTCGCAACCGGGCCAGCAATATCATATGGCTGTGCAACCGGGGCAGCTTCTGAGGCCCTTGAAAAAGCTTGCGTAGGTGGGGCTTCGGCATTGAAGCTATTCGCCCACTCTCTCTTTGGTTTTCTGAGAGGCTGCACTTGGGCAGGCAGCGTGGAGCTAGAGGGTTTTGGCCAGCGACCATATTGCATGGCAGGGGGCGCATTATTGGCCCTTGCTTTCTTAGCGGGTGGCGGCGAGGAGCATTCTTCGCTATTTGCGCCAGTCATAGATCTCATAAATGTAGGGTCCGCAAATTCTTCATAATTTGCCTTAAAGAAGAGAAAAAAGTTAGTATGGAAAATAATTTCTCCCTTTTTAAAGAATGAAAATTATTAACTATAATTTTGTTTAGAAAAGTATTTATCGCAAAGAAAGCACAACGTAAAAAATTTCTTGAAATATACTAGTCGCATCCTTTTGAATCTGAGAAAGAAGAATTACGGCTCACTGAGCCGTTCAAATTCAGCCTATATAAGTCGGCCTAATTTCTTATTTTTAGGTGTTTCTGTTCTTTTCTGGTTTTAATCTGCATTGAGCATGCCTTGTTTGATGCATTTAAAGTATTAGCGGTTTTTTTATCTTTCCTTATCCTTTTTCGATAGCTGGTATTTACCCCAGCCCCAGAAAAAACAGCCCGAGGAAAAAAATCCCCACGGAAAATATCCCTGAGAAAAGACATGGAAAAATATCCCCTCCCCCCACCAAAAGATATCGCATCCGTTTGAATCTGAGAATTACGGCTCACTGAGCCGTTCAAAAGCCGGCCGAGTTTGTTTGAAGAAAATCCCCCCTAATACTAAATGTTGAAAATGTGAATATTTAGTCAAACATCGAAGCAGTGATCTGAGCTATGGTTGTTTTTAAGTTATCCAATAAATAAAAACATGTTTTTATTCGCGTCCTTTTGAATCTATGAAACCTTGGGAAACTAAACTGCTAACGAGCAGGAAATGCTTTAAAAAGCGTCAGAGCTAATTATAGGCCTCGTGCTGGAGTCTTGTGTCAAAACAGAGCGGGATTTTCATTAAAAATTGACATAAGTCAGTGATCGCTTTAGCTGTAAATATATAAGGAAGTAATTTAACGAAATGGTATATTTCTTTTTGAGAGAATTTGATTGTAAAACAATGGTGGGGGGGGGGGATTTAGCTGGAAATATAGAGGGAAGGAATTTATCGAAATGGTATTTCTTTTTGGGAGAATTTGATTGTAAAACAATGGTTTGGGGGGGGGATTTAGCTGGAAATATAGAGGGAAGGAATTTATCGAAAGGATATTTCTTTTGCGAGAATTTGGGATTGTAAAACAGTGTGGGAGGGGGTTAGGGTAAAAAGAATATATTTTATGTTTTCCATTGATTATAATGATGTTTGTATGGTTTGGGGGGGGGGGGTTTGGGGATAAAGGAATATATTTACGTTTTAGCTGAATATACTGGAGGATGTCCAAGGAAAATTCGTTTGAAAATAAAAATGCACTTACATTGCTAATTGCGGCTGCCAAGGCCTCAAGCTCATCAAGTATGTTAATTGTTCTATCTATTGTAGATGTTTGCACTGTGTCACAATAGTTTCTGATAATTTAATCACATTACATGTCCGTTATATACGAAATCTCAAGGGCGAATTGTTATGTAACGGGGAAAACCATATGTAAAAAGCCCTCTGATTGGCTGAGAAGGGGGATTTAACCGACTCGCTGACTGGCTGAGAAGGAAACACGTGATCTAACTGTTTCCGGGAAACTCATAGCATTTGGATCGAGCAACAACAACAAATACTATTTCTGGATCATAACATTCGCTGAGAGCGTGCCAAAAACACACCTGGAGAAAGAGACCTTGGAAAAAAGAGGTCATTGACCCCATTAACCATGTTTTCTCCCTAGGGGGGCTATGCCCATATTTGGTGTACTCGTGGGAGTTTTAAAAAAAAGTGTCCGGATCGGGATTCGAAGGGGTATTGTACTCGTCGCGCTGGTACCCCCCCTTCTACTCACAGTAAATAAATTACAGCACATAAAATTTATTGTAAGGGAGTCTTTCAATTTAAATGGCCCCAAACGTTTCAAATAACTTTTGTTCAAAATTCAAACGGATCACCCAGCTCCCATTTTGCCATTTAGTTTTAGCTTTTAACCAATCTGTTACAGCTGCAATTAATCCATGCAAAGAAATTTTCAAAATTTTAAGTTACGAATTTTCAGTACGCAAGGAAGAATCCAAAAAAAGAAAAAGTAAATAACACTTCCCCGTTCATGAAGATTTATTAGAGAAAAGGAAGGCTCGAGCTCGGGACTCGGAGACATTTACAATACAAAAAAAACTACTACAAAACACATTATTAAATGTTTTTGTAGGGGATAAAGTTGAAGCGTTTACCCAGCTATAGAGCCGGGAAGCGAATACTTTTGGAGGCATTTGTCTGTAGAAAGTCTTACATTGTCTCTTCTGGTTTGATTCTATCTAGTTATTGTCTTAAGAATTTTCCTGGCAATTAGTCCATGCCCCTAAAAACCAAATTATTATTAAACTAGGAAATTACGAATAAGTTAATATTTTACCCTTAAATTGATTTTAAACTTCATCTTTTTTACGCTTCTGCTTCGTAGGCAAAAGTAAGGCTTTGGGGCTCTGTCTTTATTATGATTAAATAAAAAAAAACAAGTTTTTTAAACTGAAAGTAAGGAGCGATATTAAAACTTAAAACGAACAGAAATTATTCCGTATATGAAAGGGGGTGTCCCCTCCTCAACGCTTCGCTCTTTTCGCTAAAGTTTTTTTTTGTTTTAAAAAACAAAGTTGTGAGACAAAGTCAAAATTTAGCGTAAAGAGCGAGGCGTTGAGGAGGGACAGCCCTTTCATATACGGAATAATTTCTGTTCGTTTTAAGTTTTAATGTCGCTCCTTACTTTCAGTTTAAAAAACTTTTTTTTTTATTTAATTTCTGATCGTTTTTTAGTTAATGCAGCTTTTATTTTGGCTCAACGTCATTGAATAAGTAAAAAAAATCTGAATAAAAATGTTACTTTTATTTTGCTAAATGGATGTCTCTAAATTTTGTCATGACGTAATTTACAAATTAACTTACGTAACTAACTTCTATATTCGTATATTTTTCTTCTGGCAAAAAATACAAAGTTGCAGATTTTTGCAGATATGAGCTTGAAACCTATGTAATAGGGTTTTCTGATACGCTGAATCTGACGGTGTGATTTTCATTAGAATTCTTTCACTTGTAAGGGATGTTTCCCCTCTCTTTAAAAAATCGGGTAAATTTCTCAGGCTCGTAGCCTTTGATGAGTAATACTAAACTTAATAAGGTGCTGATAGGGTAGTAAATGAGTTTCTTAAATATGGTGGCTCTGAGGTTAGAAATAAGTTATTGAAGATTATGAATATGATTTTTGAAAAAGGGGAAGTACCTAACGATTTTAGGAAAACCTTAATTAAGCCACTTTATAAGGAAGGTGACAAAAGTGAGTGTGGTAATTATCGAGGCATTAGTTTGGTCTCTGTAGGTAGCAAATTGCTTAGTAATATGATACTTTTTAGACTGAGAGATACCGTAGACAAAGTTTTAAGAGAAGAGCAGTGTGGTTTTAGAAAAGGTAGAGGATGTGTTGACCAAATTTTCACTCTTAGGTTAATAATTGAGAAGTGCCTAAGTTTTCAAACACCTTTGGTCCTCAGTTTTTAGATTATGAGCAAGCGTTCGATTCTGTTGATAGAGGAGCTTTAGTAAAGGTTTTATCCTTGTATGGTATGCAAGACAAATACATTAAAGTGATTAGTGCTATGTACGAGAATAACACTGCTGCGGTTAAGGTAGGAAATGAGATTATCAGCTCGTTTTGTATTAAATAAGGAGTTAAGCAGGATTGTGTTCTATCCCCATTTATATGGATTAATTTGATGGACTTTGTTTTAAGGAGCACAGGAAAGGCAATGGGATACCAGGGAATCAAATGGGGAGGAAAAAATCTCCTGGACTTGGATATGCTGATGATTTAAGCATCCTAGATGAAAGTGTGAGCAAAATGAATGAAGTTTTAGAGGTTTTGCGAATTCAGGGTGCTAGAATATGTTTGAAAATTAATTTTAAGAAGAACAAGTCAGTAAGGATTTGAATAAGTTAAGATTAATATGTTATTCTATGTGATGAACAGAGTAATATGGTTGGCATCGTCGCTTGACTTTGGTATATTATTGGTAGTCATTGGTAGATTATGTAAGTTAATAAATGTATAATATACACGACTCAATGTGTTTTTTCACAGCTAAAAAAAAGTCTGAAAGAATAGAAAAATATGTGTACAAATCAAGGTTAGAACATTAGAAGCTAAAGTGATGACAATGGTCAAATATGGCTCTGAAGCATGGACGCCCCGAAAAGCGGATGAAGATTTGCTAGATGTTTTCCAGAGAAATTGCTTAAGGATTGTTCTGGGTACCCGGCTGACTGACTGTATTTCAAACAATAGGATATACGAAAAATGTGGTTCAATACTGCTTTCTAGGTCTATAATGAAAGAAAGGTTGAGGTGGTTAGGGCATGTTGTGCAGATGAAGGATGACAGATTTCCGAAGATTTTTCTTTTCGGCCAACCATCTAGGGCTTAAAGGAAAGCACGTCGTCCCCGTCTTTGGTGGGAGGACGTCATAAAGAAAGATGTAAAGGAAATGGGAACTTCGTGGGCGGGTGTAAAAAGGGAGGCTTTGAATAGATTGGGGTGGAGGAGGAGCGTGCGTAGCTGTGTTGGCCTCAGGCGGCTTGGTGCTGCGATGAGTTGTTAGTAGTAGTAAACTTAATAAAATTTATATATTTAGAATCAGTATTATAAACTTATTCTTTTGATACATTTATTGACATCAAAATTCCTTTTTTAAAAGTTTCGATCACTATTGAGCCGTATCACTTGTTTTTTTTAGTGTTTTTTTTTTAATTACGTAAATGTTATTAAGTATATAAGGGGGTTCTCCCCTTAGTCAATACCTCGCTCTTTAAGTTAAAAGTTAAAAACAAATTTAATTCACAAACCCCTGAATCACAACGGCCGTTTAGTTAGAATAGATAGCTCTTTTGAAAGCACTAAAAAAAAGACTGTAGAGTAAAGAGCGAGGTATTGACTTGGGGGAGAACCCCCTCATATACGTTTTAATTTCTGTTCATTTTAAGTTCTAATGTTGCTTCTTATTTTCAGTTGAAAAAAAAAACTTGTTTTTTTTTTATTTAATTTCTTATCATTTTTTAAATAATGCTTGGAAATCCGGTAACTCCTTAATAAAAATTTCCCTTCTGCCAAAGAAATGCCTCCATGGATAGACTCCCAAGTAACCCCTTCTCCAATCCCATCCTCCAGACAAAAGAATCCTTCCTGAAAATGGCTGTATACTTCACAATAACCAATAAATAAAGCTGGCAAGTCCGTCGCCCCCTTCCTGGAAATTTCCCTTCCCCCATGAAAAATCCTTTCAGGTGAATAAACACCACACAAACCCCCAACCCACCCCCCCCCCCTCACTACAATAAAAAACACCTCCTTAAAATGTATGTATACTTCCCAATAACCAATACTATATTTTGACATTGAGTAAAGTTCATAACTTTTAGCCCTCCCCCCAGGAACTTTGGGAGATTAAGTCATCCTAAAAGATATAGTTATCATATTTTCGACCATGTTGAACAAAATGGCTATCACAAAATTATGACCTGATGACTTTGGGGAAAAAAGAGCGTGAGAGGGGGCCTAATTGCCGTCCATTTTTTTGGTCACTTTAAATGAACACTATAACTTTAAATTTCCGTTCCTATGAGCCCTCCCACGATATTCTAGGACCACTGGGTCGATTCGATCACCCCTAGGAAAAAAAAACAAACAAACAAAAAAACAAAAAAACAAATAAACACGCATCCGTGATCTTTCTTCTGGCAAAAAATGCAAAATTCCACGTTTTTGTAGATAGGAGCTTGAAACCTCTATAGTAGGGTTTTCTGATACGCTGAATATAATGGTGCGATTTTCATTAAGGTTCTATAACTTTTAGGGGGTCTTTCCCCCTATTTTTGAAAATCAGCCAAATTTTCTCAGGCGCTTAACATTTGATGGGTAGCACTAAACTTGATGAAAGTTATATATTTGAAATCAGCATTCAAATCTGATTCTTTTGATGTATCTATTGGTATCAAAAACCCGTTTTCTAGAGTTTCGGTTACCATTGAGCCGGGTCACTCCTTACTTACAGTTCGTTACCACGAACTGTTTGAAACCCGTTTTACTCTAGCCAAAAAAATGGTTTCCGAAATGACCCTTTCCAAACTTTTGGGCAATTTCCGTCACTTTGTAAATTTGTAAAAAGTTATGCAAAAAATTGAAGTTGCAAATTTATGCCAAAATAAAACTATTTGTGAAATTTCAACTTTTTTCAGTAAAATATATACTTAACTTATTACGTGTGATATATGTCTTAAACTTTTATATTTTCTTTTTTTCTTCTGCCATAGTTCGGCCTCCATCCCTTGCCAGTAAAATATATGTGTTACGTCGTTCACAGTTCATTAAAATGTACTTTGGCATTGCGCACTATTTTTACGTTTATGCATCAGCATTTAGTGGACATATGGGGGTGACTTTTTCGGTTTCAAAGATTACATGTACTTGGAACAATTATTTAAGTTCGCTTATTCAATTAAATTGCTATAGTTTATCACCTGAAACTGTTAATAGTTCATAAGTGTTAATAGGTATTTTTGTGTGCCAGAGTTAGCAAACTCTTATAACCCTTTAAAAACTCTTAAAAAAACTTAAAAAAAGACTCTTATAAACTCTTAGAAAACTCTTTAACTCTTAGGTAGAGGTTATTTTAAATCCCAAGGAGCACCAGCCCGGTTACCGAAGACTTCTTTTTAGTAAAGACAAAAATGGAAGAATGTTTTATTAGAGTCTTATTGAAATCACAATATTAGAAATTGTACTTGATTTATACAAATTTATATTTATAATATATCATATGCATCTAAAAAGTTTTCTTTCCATATGTTATTTTGGAGGGGGAACAGAGGGAGGGAGAGGAGGGGCTCGCTAGTGGTATTTTGCCAGAATTTTATTCCAGTGATAATTTTGGAATTAGTAGTTAAATATATGAATATTTACATTTTTTAAATATATAAAGCATACGCCTGAAAGGCTTTCCTTCCCTTTTTTACAGGGAATAGAGATTTTTAAAACTAGATTAAATATTAGGCATGAGAATATATAAGAATGAAGTAAAATCTCTAATTCTGATATTTCTGAAATTTCTAGTGTGGGTTATCCATCCTTGACGTTGCTGGAGAAGCGACTCGTGTTCTAGAAGCTGACGATACAGCGTACATTCGCAAAGGTCATCGATACAAAATCACCAGAGGAGATGGCGCCAGGGTCTTACAGATAAATATGCCTTATGAGCGAAACTGAATTACATACTGCAGACATGCAACATTGTCTTTTTTTCTGTAACTGTTTTATGGTGCTTGTATTGTAGTTAACCTTGAAAAATAAACTAATGGTTTGAATTTTTTTGTGTATTGAAAAAAATTAGCTTTTTTGGGTGGAACACTCAAAACCATATGATAAATATGAGATCGTTGGACCTGTGCAAATATTTTAGAAAAACTAAAATCCAATCTTAGAAGCACAAAGGGTTGCAAACATCGAACTGACAAAGCTAGAACGGTGAGTTCTACTTATTAAAATGTTTTACTAATAATATATGGCTTCTTAATAAGTTAAAATATTAGAGTTTCCAGCGAGAGGAAATATCCAAAACAATCTCAGCATATACAACCTTTGAAGTTTAGCGTTTAGTATGCTACATTTAAACACTGGTGTATGAGCATGGCAGATGGCTGTTTTTACAAGTTTAATCCGTCACCTTAAACGTCAAATCAATATTATGTTATCTTAAACGTTGCATAGTTTACTAAACTCCTAGAACAGATAGAAAGTAATTCAATCGATAAATCAATTTTTTGCACTAAACAAAGTACGGAGCAAAATAAACAACTCAAGGAGGATTTATCAGTTCAGACACAACCTTATGTGGGACCAAAAAAAACCTTTCAACTTAAAAAAAAAAAACGAAAGAGAAAGGCGTGAACGATCATAGAGAAAAAAGGAACAGATATCGAAATGTAACAAAGCTTAGAAGAGAGAATCATTAAGAAAAAAGAGAATCCACAGATTTAAAATTATTAAAAATTGAACAAAAAGGAATTCAAATGAATACTGGGAGGAGTGGTCAATATACAAAGTCTATGAAACAATGTCTGAAATTTTACTATATACCTAAGGTGTAAATATATATCGGGATTTCTTTCTTTGGGATTTCCCGCAAGACGGACAATACAGAAGCTGTAGATAGGGTAAGATGAAGGATGAGTTTTTGCTTCAGATGGCCTAATAGGGTGGTTACCTATACTAACAAGAAGCCTATAGACCCTAATTAGTTTCGTACAGTGAGGTCAAATTATATCCGTAGGTTTAAATCCATGAGATTCCTTCAACTGTACCTTGAATTGCTTCATATTCCAAGCCCAGCATTTGCTGTGTTTCAACTTTTTCGGAAGTTGTAGAACATATTTGAAATCTATTTCTCCCAATGTGTTTGGCTCATATCGATCTGATGCAAGTACAATTTGAATTTGTTCGGTAAAGTAAAACTTCTACAACTTAAACAAAATATTCCAGCTATGTACATGTTTGATTCTTTTATTCCTAATTTAGTCTTTCTTTTTTTACAATTTAATAATAGTTGATAGAGTTGACATACATTGTACATGAAGACATATTTTGTGCTAATATTCCTTTAATTTTAAATACATCAAATAATTCTTCTTCACCAATCCCGTCGAAGGAGTGTCATCGGCTTATAGTAACCAAAATTCTAAGTAAGGAAAGTTAACATACATTCATAAATTAAAACAAATCTGGTTTTACAGCGTCACAAAAATCCAACATTCAGTTAGTTTCAAAATAACCTTTAAAAGTATTTTCATAATTTTTAAAAAGCGTACAAAAACAAGACGCGACTTTGATAAGAATTGTGCTGTCTATTTCAGCGCATCCAAGAGACCTATACCGGAGGTTTCAAGTTTGGATGTGCAAAATCAGGAAACGTCGCACTTTTTCCAAGATGTGCTTGTTTGTTTTTTCCGCCAGAGAATACTATAACGAACTAGTGGTCGTTCAATGTCGAAAGGGGTTCATTCTAAGGGGAACTAAGCATTATATTAACTTTTTGAATGACAAAAATATCCTTTCACAAGAGTTTTCGATTTGTGCCATCTTGTGTGGCTAGCCAAAAGGTTGACCCAAACAGGACCAATATGTAACCAAGGATAAATTTTTGAGTTAGGCAATTTAAAACTTTCTAAAACCTTCCGATGTACAGCTTTCGACAAATTTTGATATACCTGCGGAGGGCATACGCTACACAAGGACGCATTCATCATAAAATTATGCAGACTCCAAAAGTTTTGAGCTGTTTTAGAGAGTATTTATGCAGCGGCACAAACGCTTGAAACGTTCCATTGGTTTTAGATGGCTGCAAGAGAGAACTGAGTCGATGCCTAAAAGCTAATAACTGTTAGTTTTTGAGCCATCCTTCGCTTAACATTTTGATAAGTTTTACCGTAATAAGCTTTACCGTTAGCCGTTGATACGCTTTACCGTAAAATGTTGTGTGGAAGAATCTTGAAAAAAATTGAAAAAAATCAAATTAATTACTGAAAAAATGTGCATTGTCAGATTAATTTACATATGCTGATATTTATTCCTTAAAACCTTAATTAATTTTTTATTTCTTAAAGTTACAAATATAAAAACGATTGAAAGAAATTTTTTTCAGTAAAGTACAAATTATATTCTGGCTTTTAGAAAGCATAGGGGTTTAGAACCCTAGTCATATTAATTTCTGCTCGTTTTGATTTTGACTCTGTTATTTGTTTTAATTTCTGTTTGTTTTGGGTTTCATTTATTTAGTGATACTTATTTCTGGTAGCTGTATGCTTGGTAGATTATTTGATTCTATTTTTGTTAATTTTTGGTTTAATGGAGTTCTTTACTTTTAAAAAAAAACTTATTTTGTGGAAAAGGTTTTTTAAATTAATTTCTGTTCGTTTTATATTGAAATAGTCTTTTTCAGAAAAAGACAGAGCCTCTTCTAAAGTTAAACAGCCATCCCTTCCATAAGAACATTAAATATCCCCTGGGCATAACTTACAACCCTTTCCCCTAATATCGGGATTTTATCAACCCCAAAGGCAATGCTATATGATATTTATACTATTTTGAATAGAATGGCTATCTCAAAATTTCTATTAGATGCATTTCGGGACAATACGACGTGTGTGTGTGGAGGGGGGGATAGCTTCCCTCCGATCACTTGGACTCTCAAAAAGATCACTAGAGCGTCTGATTAAAAATGCGATGAGCCCCCTCCGAAGTTTATATAACCATGCTTTCTATAAAAACCTTATATGCCCTTAGGGCATAAATTGAAACCCTTGCCCTGAGGAGTGAGGAGATTTGTTATTCTCAAAGGCGTAATATCCAGACCTTTCAAATACGTTGAACAAAATGGCTATATCAAATTTTGATTGGAAGTGTTTTTGGAAATGATGGGTATGGGGGGGGGGGGGTAGGCAGGGCCCTGTGATCACTTTAGACTAATAAAAAAGGCACTAGTCCTCTCAATTTCCAATTGAATGAGCCCTTTTTGAAGCTTCTATGACAAAACGTTCTATAAGAACCTTATATGCATTAAGGGTATAGCTTACGACCCTTGTCCCGAGTGCTATGGGGGGAGGGTTGTAATGCTCAAGGACATAATTTCCAGACCTTTCAACTACGTTGAACAAAATGATCATTTCAAAATGTTGATCTAAATATTTGGGGAAATTATGGGCATGTGGGAAGGGGTGATTCTCCCTCTTATTACTTTCGACAATTAAAAAGGGACTCAATTTCCAAGCGGAAAGTTTTTACTACAACATTTTCTGTAAAAACCTTATATACCCCAGGGTATCACTTCAAACTTTAGCCCTGAGGACTCTGGGGGGTTTTCCATACTCAAAGACATAATTTCCAGACCCTTAAACTACATTCAACAAAATGGCTATATTAAAATGTAGATCGCAAGTGTTTTGGGAAATGGTGGGCGGGGGGGGGGCATTCGCCCTCCGATCGCTTTTGACAAAATTTTAAAAATTTTGCTTGAATGTGTTCGGGGAATTGGTGGGCGTGAGAAGGGGTTTAGTTTCCCACCCATCACTTTCGAATGTTTAAAAAGGCGCTAGTCCTTTTCAATTTCCAATCGAATGAGCCCTTTTTGAATTTTCTACGACAACACTTTCTACGAAAATCTTAGATGCCCCCAGGGCATAACTTACAACCCATGCCCTGAGGGTTGTGGGGGGGGGGGATCATCCTCAAAGACCTAAAAGTTCCATATCCCTTTCAATTTCCAATCAAATTTTCAAGTGCCTATAACACTTACTATAAAACCCTTATATACCCCCAGGCATAGCTTACAGCCCTTGCCCTGAGGGTTTTTGAGGGGGGGGGAGTTTATCATACTCAAATACCTAATTTACAGAACTTACAACTACGTTGAAGAAAATGTCTATCTCAAAATAGTGATTGGGTGTGTTTGGGGAAATGGTGGGAGTGAGAAGGGGGTTAGTTGCCCTCCAGCAACTTTCAACTATTAAAAAGGGCAGTAGCCCTTTCAATTTCCAATCAAATGTCCCTCTTTTGACGTTTCTACGACAACGCTTTCTATAAGAACCTTAAATTCCCCAGGGTATAACTAACAACCCTTGCCCTTAGGGCTGTAAAGGGGGGGGGGGAGTTGTCATCCTCAAAGACCTCATTTCCAGAACCTTTTACTACGTTGAACAAAATAATTAATCAACTATGTTGAACAAAATTTCCAATCAAATGAGCCCTTTTTGAAATTTCTACGACAACGCTTTCTATAAGAACCTTAAATGCCCCAGGGCATAACTTACATCCCTTACTCTGATGGCTGTGGGGGGGGGGTGTCAACCTCAAAGACCTAATTTCCAGAACCTTTTACTACTGTACCATGAGTAAGATGTGATGTATTTGAAATACCAAAATAAAGTTCCTTTCTAAAGATAATTCCGATTTCTTACAATTAAGCTAAATCTAGTCGCAAAAAATGAAAAGTCCTTAATCAGCAAAGAGAGAAATTGCATTTCTAGCTTCAGTCAGACAACGGCGCTAGTCGTTCGAATTTCGCTAAGAAAATCGTAGCAAAAAAAAATGCAATGCATAACATTTCTAAGGAAGTTTAAATGGCAAAAAACTGTGTGAACGACTGAATCATCTGAAAAATCTCAAAGAGATTATTGGACAAAGATTTGCGTCCTCGGGTCACTTGGTCCAATGGCAGGCAGTCCTTACAGTGCAGGACGAAAGAACTGTGTTTGGGAGTGGTGTAAATGTGTTTTTTGATTTTAATGTGAAATTGGACTTGATACGATTAGTACGAAATTATTTTGGTCACCGTTATTGTCATAGAAGTGACCTGTTGCTGTACAACTAGGCATGTAAGTTCAATAAATCTATTGTCTTCTTATATGTGTTTGTTTCTCTTATATGTCTGAGTCTAGTCCGATAATAGGTAACTAGTTCGCCAGTCTCCAAGGTAAATGCTCCCAAAGGAATCTGATCTCCAGATAGCCCGAGAAGAAGAGGCCACGCTTTTTCATTCCTACAAGCATCAAAAGTTGTCATCGCCACAGCTTAGAAAGAGTTTCTAACCCCTGCCAGCCTATAAGAATTCGTATCTCTTGAAGTAAGATCTAATTGCGCCGCGGAAACAAAGATCTGAGACGTCAAAACTTATAGTTCAATAATCCTTAATTACTACTAAAAACTTTACATAACAAATGGTGCGGTCGGAAATCGGAGGAAAACTACGAACTAGTTAGGATGTTTTAACTTTGTAATTCAAATTTAATTTTTGGAAAGATACCTACATAAAATAAAATTGATTTTGCATAGACCCAAGAGGATATGTTATTAACCAACGTATATATAAAAAAGTATATAATTGCCTACCAAAATTGATTTAAATAAAATTATAATATAAATTGATAAGACCGCCCAAAAAAAAAAAAAAACGAAAATATTAACGAAAATCAATTTAATAAATAATGTCCAAATCGTTTCCACCCAAAAAAATAATAATCGAAAAAAAAACCCGACAAAAAATGTAAATCAGATATTGAAGAATTTAATATCCAATTGACCCAGTTTGTACAATTAACAAAAACAGACGTTGAAGCATTAAAAGACATGCTGCTTCTACGATTAAGAGGCCAAGCCTTAACCTTTCTAAAACAGGTCGAGCATACCGTAGGAAATAACGCCAACTTGCCAATAAATAAGGTTGATGACTTGTTAAAAGCATTCAAAGAGAGATTTATAGAAACCAGTTCAAGAAATAAATTAAAACATGGAGTAGTGAACTTTGATTTTTCACAAAATATAAGGGAATATCTGGATAATATACGCATTTCTGTAGAAGCAAAATACGGAAGTGGTTCTGGGCAACTGTATAAAAAAGTCATGCTAAATACCTTTCTGCAAGGGCTACCCCCAAAACTATATAGAGTAGTAATATCCAAGAATCTTCAGACGTTGGATCTTGCAGTCCAAGAAGTAGAACTACTAATTGAAGTTGATAAAATGGTTGCAAATCATAGTAATGCAAAAATAAACAGCCTAGGCGACTCACACGCGAACCTAATCTTCAAGGGCGATCAGACATCCCCCAATTTCTTTTCAAGGGATGACTCCCCAGTAGCACAAAGAAACAAAACGCCAGAACCCGCTAGGCAGAAAACAGTACGTTTTCAGCCCATCAACCCTACAATAATAAGGTGCTATAACTGCAATCGTGTCGGCCACATAGCAAGAAAGTGCCTCTACGTCACCAATCCCATACCAAGAAATGCTGTCAATAACATGCAAAATTACGTTAACCATGTGTTCAGAAGAACAAATATTAGCACCGTTCGTGCAATAAACTAGAGTAAGGGGGAATCGCGCCAATCAATACCTTATACTGCACACCAACCCAATCTATACAGCCCTTTCCCGAAAAGGCAAATTAATTACCAGTTTGAAAACCAAAATATTCGCCAAGGCCAATATAATGCGAGAATTCACTATAAAAATCATGAAAATTTCTCGAACAGACATGAAAATCGTACAAGCAAACAGCACTGGCAAACAGCACCAGCAAACCGCACTGACACGAGACATCCACTTTACCATAATAATACATGGCAAAGACAGGCAGACATAAATCATTTAAATATGCCTACGGAGCCTAATACGTCTAAATATCTATTACAGGCACCGAGAAATGAAATAAATTCTCAGGGAAACGCTTCAGGCCCCTCAGAAACATAAGTTGGACCCCGAGGGTGCCAGGGATATTTAATAGGTCCAAAACAATACTAGTGCCTTCTTGTAGTGATATTATTAACAAGTTACCTATATTTAATGATTTTTGTGTAGAAAACGTTTACTTTACGGCCTTAGTTGACAGTGGAGCTACAGTAAATATCATAAACTCTTGAGTATTTAACACGTTGCCTCTGCACATTAGGAGACAATAGAACCCTAATAATCAAAATTTAACAAGTGTTACCGGAAATAAATTAAATGCGAAAGGGTCAATGTTCCTAAAAGTAAACAGATAAACTAGACACGTAAAGACATTTGTTATCATATGCAATAATCTCCACGATGACGCTCGTAGCGGTTAAAATTTTCTAAGTTATATTAAAATACTCTTATACGTAGACCCCGAGAGGATTGTCCAACCAGCTAATGTGGGGTAAAAAATTTCCACCATAAGAAATCGTTACAGATGTTACGAAGATAACAGAACAGTAAACAAAATTACTAATGGTATAATGTCGAAGTATTTTGAACCCCATGTCTCGCAAAGACATGGCATAATTGGAAATTTGTTCAATTATCCTGAGAGATATCGCAGAAATGAAGTAAATTTAAATAATAACAGTATTGAATCTGCGAAAATGAAAATAGGAGATAAGCGACAGTACAGATAAAATGAAATTAAGAAAATAGTTGAATTGTGGAAAAACATAATAAAACCCAACGTGACGCCACAAGATGCCGCAGCAGCGCAGCATAGCGCCAGCATGAATCTAATAAACAATAAAAATGAAGAGAAATATTACGGATTTGCGATAAGTAAAACAAAAGTCCCTCCCAAAACGATGCAAAAAATTCAAATATCATAACTGATCGAGCCAACAATTAGCAAATCAGAAATATGGTGTGCGACACCGTCTGAAATTCCCGAAAATCTGTCATGCGAGGACCAGATTATATCTTATAACAAAGGGGAAGGTTTTATTTGGGTAACCAATAACCATGAAAATCATACAATTACAATTAAAAAGGGGACCTGTTTAGTCCAAATCCAGGTTTTAACGGAAAATGATTTAAATAAATGGGAAAATTCAAAAAGAAACCTAGTTAACGGCATTAAAACTTCAAATAACGAATATCCTTTAACTAAATCGCAATTTTTAAA